>NC_049227.1:27282608-27583626 GCF_011100685.1 Canis lupus familiaris
ACGCGCTCAACACTGCCAGTGGCACAGGAAGGCAGCTCCTCGGGGGGTGGGGGTGGGGGATCTCGGCTCCGTGGCTGTGACCACATACGACTCAGGCAGTCCCTGAAGGGACATCTCAGCGCAGCGTTTCAATGAGAGATGACACATGCTACTGGAGGCTTGAGATCTGATCGGGGATGTAGAGCTGTATTCATCTGCTTCCCAGCAAGGAAACCAGAGCAGTGACAGATAAACAGAAGTCAATCAAAGAAGAGAGTGACATCTGAAAAACTCGCCTAATTCAGCAAGACCTGTTTTGCCACATAAAGATAAGAGTCATTTGAACGATATGGCTTCGGCATTAGAAACGAAATGATGGCACCACTCCCAAAAGCAAGCTCAAGCAGTTAACGTCACGCAGGTTCCCAACATCCTTGAAAGTTCTAAGCTGGAAGAACAGCAGACCCCTTAATGAACTGCGGGTTCTACTGACCCTCTCTCTTTTGCAAGATTAATTACTTTTTTGGAAAGTGGGCCGTGATCCTGAGTCTCAACACAGGCAAGTATCATCAAGCAGGAAAAGTAAGACCTCCAAATGAAAATACGTTTCTCAAAATCAACCCATTAAAAACAAAACCAAAAAAAAGTGCTTAAACCAATTCCTCCTAGGTACGTTCACCTAACAGAAATGTTTACCAAACATCTTTGTTTAGTGAAAGACCTGCACAAAAATGCTCAAGGCAGTGCTCTGCTCAAAACTGGGAACTCCCCAAAGGCCCATAAACACTATGGATATGTAAATTGTGGTACATTCCCACAACGCAACCCGACCTGACAATGAATGAGCAATTACAAACACACGACAGGCTATAGACACGGGGTCAGCAGGAATGTGTTGTGAAGGGCCAGATAGTAAAGATCTTGGGCTTCGTGGGCCACATGGTCTTTGTCCAAACTACTCAATTCCTCCATTCAAGGGCAAAAAGCAGCCACAGCCAGTATGTAAATGAATTGGACATGGATGTGTTCCAATAAAGTTTTATTTATGCACCCTGAAATTTAGATTTCCTATACTTTTCACATGCCATGAAACGTCATTCTTCTTTTGATTTATTCCCCCCCCCACCACCCACTTAAAAATGTGAAACCCATTCTCAGCCCACAGGCCATGAGAAAACTGGCAACTCGGATCTGGCCCAAGGGCTGTAGTTCGCCAACTTCTGATACAATCTCACATCATCTAATCTCACATAATGCTAAGCCAAACAAACCAGGCACAAAGCTATCCAGATCGCGTGTTTCTGTTTCTAAAAAGAAAAGCAAAAAGAAGTAGAAGTAACCTCTGAGGCCAGAAGTCATGATAAAGGTTGCCTCTGGAGATGTGGGAACTGGAAGTAGGAAAGAAAATGATCTTGGCGGGGCATGGAGGTGCAGCGAGCGGTCAGGTTCTGGGCTCTGGATCTGGGTCCTGGTTTACGTGAGCACGGCCACTGGGGGAGCTGTGCATTTATGATTTGTGCGCTTTTTTGTTGCATAGGTTTTATTCCAAGAGAAACTTAGCAAGTTGTTAAAAATCAGGACAGGCCTCTTCGGTCGGCTTCAAAAACAGAAGTGTAAAGGGAATCGCGGCCACCTGCCTGAATCAGCTGGGGGTCCTTCACTAAGGCCGGGTAGCAGCCAATGCTAGAGTATTTAACCAGGGGCAGATCTGAATCCCCATTCCTCTAGGCGCTACCACATTTGCTTCTAAGAGGTCTGGTGGGTTCCATGGTTTAAGGGCAGGGGCCCCCTCGGATTCCAGCCAGGCTATCTCCTTTAGGGTTTGTGGGGAAAAGACACCATCCACCTGATTCCCTGCTCCTCCTCGCATGGAAACCTGCCAGCAATCCCGTTAATGTAAACAGCATCTGGCAAAACACGTGGCCTTCAACCTGCAGCAAAGCCCGTGCTGGACCCGCACAAAGGAGAGAGGCCAAGCCCAGCTTCCCCTCCATTCCGAGGGAATATGCAGTTCGTTGTGCCTTCTCACCGCCAGCAGCTAGGTCTCACTGAAACCCGTGCTTGTAATTATCGCTGTAATTATTATTTTAACACAAATCAGCAATTTCTCACCATCCTCCCCTGTAGATGCTCCTTCACTGCTCGAAGACTGTAGGTGGGGGATGGAGGCCACCACCCTGCCCTGCTCTGTGTGCCAGGATTGGCAGGAACCTTGGTGGCCTGACACCCACCGCGGCCAGATGGAAAGTCACCTTTCACACATTACTTGGAGGTGGTGATGTAGGGTACCCCACCCACAACTGGGCCCTTGATGCTTCCATCGATGCAATGGGCAAACAGTGCCAACCCTCTCGCAGAGCCATTCTGAAGAACTGCTCACCAGAAGTGCTCTGCGAAGACATTCTGCATGATGTGTGCACGTGGGTTCCCTGCTCACACTGCAAGTGTACTGCTCTGTGACTGGGGGGCAGTTCTTCACTCCGGGTTTCAGGGTTCCCATCTGTGAATGGGGATGATGTCATCAAGTCATTGTAAATGACTTGGGGGCAGTTCTTCACTCCGGGCCTCGGGGTCCCCATCTGTGAACAAGGATGATGTCACTTGATGATGTCATCAAGTCGTTGTAAATGATTCAGGGAGATAGTCCAGAGGTGCTGCCTAGCACAGTGCCTGGCACCCAGCGAGCATGTAATACATAATAGCAATTACTAATTACTCATTATTTTGAGTGCTGTGTACTTGTAACTTGTATCCTAACAGCAGTCTTTCATGTAACACAAATAAGCAATGCTGATGGGCAGGTTCCAGGGCAAGCTGGGGAGTGGGGCCCTATGTAGAGGGACAGCCCCATCTCCCCTCCCATAAATGTCTACTTCTCTGGGAACGAAGTCTAGAATTTCAACTAATTTCTCTCCTTTCTTTCTTCCTTTTTTTTTTTTTTTTTTTTGAGAGAGAGAGGGAAGGAGGGAGGGGCTGAGGAAGAGGGAAAGAGAGAGCATCTTTTTTTTTAAAAGACTGTATTTACTTACTATTCATGAGAGACACAGAGAGAGGCAGAGACACAGGCAGAGGGAGAAGCAGGCTCCCCGTGGGAAGCCTGATGTAGGACTCGATCCCAGGACCCTGGGATCACGACCCGAGCCCAAGGCAGACACTCAACCACTGAGCCACCCAGGGGTCGCAAGAGAGAGCCTCTTAAGCAGGCTCCACACTCAGCGTGGAACCCAGCACGGGGCTCAATCCTACAACCCTGAGCTTACCACCTGAGCCAAAATCAAGAGTCGGACACTTAAAACCCTGAGCCACGCAGGCACCCCCAGAATTTCCACTTTTTAAATAGGAGCTCCACATTCAGTTTTTACTCAAAATCACTGATCTTTAGATGTTGGCCAGTGATTTAAACTTTTTAAACAAAAGAAGAAGGAAGAAGACTCAGGGCTGCCATTACTTCAGCTGCAGCCCAGACTGGAGCTGGGTTTGCTCCCTCACCCCATTCTCATGTCTGCTTTCGTTGGGGGTTCATATCAGTTGCTCCCTCTCCGACAGACTGTTTGGTCCATGTGATTTTCACCCAAAAAGGAAGCCAAGCCAGTAGTCAAGCCCTCGACCTAAGAAGAGTGAACCCAGGCCATGCCCACTTGCGAACCCGGCCGTTTCCTCCGAAGGCACCCCGCCTCCACATCACCTCCTCTAGCCTGGTCACTGCCAACACTTTGTCTTCTAAACAAGAGGGAATCAGATGGAACAATTAATTCTGAGACTATTCCTGAATAGGACTAAGGGGAAAAGCAGGTAATGAGAGTATTTTACATCAGGAATAGAATCTTCTGTAACCGCCTGATGACAAGCAAATGGGGTTCTCTGTTTGTGTCTTTTATAACAGCTGCCCCTTCTGAGCTGGGGATAAAAGAGAGAGAAAGACAATGAATAGGCTTTTATTTCAAAGAGAACATCTGCAAAGCATGGTCCTACATTAAAAAGTAAACAGAAAACAGCCACTAGTCTGGAGGAAAAAAAAAAGATTTCCCATTACATCTCTAATTAATAAAGCCCCATTTCACAAGGAAAGACGAAACACAGAAAGAGAACTACTTTCCCACATCCCCAAAGAGAGGATGCTTAATGAGGTAACCCCTGGATTACTTGATCCGTCTAATCTGGTTTTAATACTACCCTTAAATAACGTATACATTAGCTCTCCACTACCAAAACATTTGTTTATTTTATTAACGTGAGCCTGGTTGAGCGCTAAGACGTTGCGAAATTATCATGCTGTCCTTGGGCTCTGTTTTTATTGCTTGTCTCCTTGCTCATTATAAAATGATTAGCTGTCTCCACTGCCCTTTTGAATCGCTGTTGGGGTTGCCATGCGGTTCTGTTTACCCAGGTTCTGAACAGGAGAGTCTCGATTCGGGGTTAACAGAGTCATTACAGGCCCATCTGGGAACTCATTCATCATAGTTAATTCCACATGTAACACATGGGGGACTCGCAGGCACAGTCTCCATGAAGCGAACACTCAGCATCAATCCAAGAGATGCACATGAAGGGTCCAGACCCAAGTCTAGAAGACGGGCCAGAGGGGCCCCATCACCGTCGGAGCGACATAGACAGCTACTGAGCCCATCGGAGAAGGCCCACAATGGGGACTTCCACTCAGAGAGACCCAGAACACGGCTCTTCCTAGTGTCTGACTGAAATCCTTTCCACTCCGACGTCGGAACAAAATGGCACAGCTGTTTACCAGAGGAGTGGGAGTATCTCCAAACTGGTGAATCATACGCTTCCCAAAGTTTAGTCGTTCTGGCACCCCCTCGTCATTCACCATCCAAACCAAGGCCAGAATTAGGACTAGAATGAGGGCTTGGTATTATTACTCATGCATGTTCATTACATTAACCAACTTCTCTCACTTAAATGCCACTTCACTCACACGCTAAGCAATAAGAGCCTCAAAGTTATCGTTTCGAAAGAATGGTCATATTTATATATTTTCCTGAATACACATGTAAAGGACTATATAGTATCACAATTTTTGAAAATGTTCACCCACCAAGCAGGGGAGGTGTGCATCTGGGATGTTGTAGAGGCCCTGATTTGTGGTCTGGGTCTGGGTTCCTTGGGTGTGTTCAGTTTGTGAAATTCTGCTGAGCCATACATTTAGAATAATGTGCACTTTTGTTTATGTAGCACATTTTAAAAAAAAAGCATCTAAAAGAATATACCTCAAATTTCAGAACTGAATCGATTTTGCAGGGAGATGAACAGAAACGCTATTAAAAGCTTTAATCACCAGCATTATCAGAACTAGCAATGCAAACCATAGCATGGGGTTCCTGGGTCTGGACCTACTTTGGCAAAAGTGTCCATCAACCAAAAATAAAATTAATCCACTTGCCCCTTCCAAAACTCTCACCCACAGCCTCTCATTTTCTCTCAGGCTCCCCAACTGCTTCCATGGCTGCACCTGTAACAATCTGATTTTTAAATTTTTTCTTGTTTCTCTTTACTTAGGGGTCTTCTTGCCCCGAAACCATGAAATCCATGAAGGCAGGGGCACGTCTGTCCTCCCCACAAACTCTGCACACTGTCCAGCACACGGCAGCCCCTCAAGCACTACTTCTTGAATTAATGCCCAGATGGATGGGTGGGTGGGAAAGCTCTAGTGATTTCACCCATTTACTTGCTCCTTGTCCCCCAGGGATTATAAAGCACCTTCTCATCTGTTCATTGAATTAGATCCTCACAACCCAATGAGGGCAGTTGGGCTGTTGGGCTTATAAGCATCATCTCACAGAAGTGCCAAAAAGGCACAAAAAGATGAGAGTGACAGCTTGTCCCTGACAGCCTCGGAATCCAAGCCACAGTGCTCTAGAATGTTCCACCTTCCACCTTCCAACCAGACCTCTGGGGACTCTCAACATCCCAACCCATGTTATTGTGGGGCAGGGCTGGGGGAAGCACACCAGGTGGAAGCCAGACAATTCAGAACAGTACGTTCCCCGCATGCCCACCAAAAGGGAAACCGTTAACCAAACTGTAGAGTGCATGACTCTATTTTTGTTGAGGACACTGCCTTCACAATGGTCTGATCCTTGTAAGAATTTGCATCTTCTGGGTACACACCAGCAGTGAAGGAGGGAAAGGAAACCTCCATCATGCCCAGGGGAAGCAAAAGCAGTCGAGGTAAATAAGTGCTGTGAATAAACCACATGGGGATAATTGAAAGGTGACCACAGACACTTATTTTTAGCTCATCACAGTGCACACACAGATCTTCCAAACAGAAGCTGCAAATTCAGCAGTTTAAAGGGGCCATTTAGGTATCACAGGGGAAAGAAAAGACCCTGGTCAGGGGGAGAGGGGTGTCTCAGGAATCTGGAAGGACTCGGGACAGCCCCTCCCACCCTGGGCCAGTCAGAAAAACAAGCCAAGAATGGGGGCCCAGTGCTTTCAGACCTTGTGACTTTTTAAAGGCATGCCAATAATCTTAATCCTTAAGTTTCTTGCCCTTTTATTTTAACATACAGTGTGGGCCAAACAAAACCCACCCATGGGCCATGAATCTGAGGGCCTCTCTTGCAAACATCTATCATCAGGAAGGAAATCAGGAGCCCTGACTGTGGGCCAGAGCTGGGGCTCATCACCAGGCCCTTCTAGGCAGGTGCCTTCCTACAATGCAGATGAGGAAACTGAACCCCTCAGAGGTGAAGGGACGCATCCGGGTCACACAGGTATGAACGCAGCAGAGTTGGGCTGTGAACTCCAAATGTCAGACCACTGCCCCCTCCCCGCCCCTACACATCATGTGACATGCCTCCTGGGCTCTGCAGCATCCAACCACCTGCTCCCCTTGCAAACCTCAGGCAGCTCACTGCTCATCTCCAGGCTCCTTATTAAGCCCTAAGAAGAGCTTGAGCCTCATGGGTGGAGCAGTCTAGACCTCATGTCTGGCAGTTTGGGGTGTGCTGGGAGACTTGAGGGCTTCCAGGCCCCTGAATCACTCTATTCCTGGCCCCCAATCTGTCCAGAGGACCCTTTCCTCTTGTGTCTAAGAGGCCACCCTGGGGAAGTGAGACTGGCAGTGAATCAAGCTGGGATGTGAAAGGAACCTCTCTGATTATCAGCAATGGCCCTACCCTTCACCTACTGGACTGGTCCTCCTGAGGGCAGAGAGCACATCATGAAGGTAATGCCAGTGCTGGGACAGTGCCTGGTGTGCTCTCATGGTTGGAGTGGAGGATGGGTAGATGGTAGACGGATGGATGGATGGATGATGGGTGGATGGATGGATGGACATACACATGGATGGACACACACACATGTATAGATAGTTGGACGGATGGATGGATGGACACACATGCGCACTTATGAGTGGACAGATGAGAGGGGAGGAAGGCACAAGGGACTTACTCCATTGGAAAGAGACTAAGAATGCAGTGTGTGGAGTCATCACCGACCTTCAATCCCTATTAATTCACAGCTGTTCAACCTTTATCCACCTTCTTGCCTTAGTTTTTATTATTCGTAATCAGTAAAATCAGTAAAACAGAGATGAGACTAGCCTAGCCTTTAACTTGGAGCATGTTAAAAGAATTCGTAAGATCACACCTTCCTACGGCATCTTCCTTGAAGACTTCCCTGAAGCTTTCAAAGAAGAGAAATCCCCCTCACCCTCCTCCTTGTTAGCATTACAGTCACAGTATCTGCGCCCCATGGGTAAGGGACCTTTGCATCCATCTCTCCACCCTGTAGGCCTGACTCCTTCAGGCTCCATCAGGGTTTCTCATGGCCAGGGATTACAGCAAAGGATTCCTAGGGAGGAGAAATGCTAGTCATTAGCATCTGCAGACACATTAGCCTGGATTAGATATCCAGATAAGCCAGCAGTCATGTGGCGGGGACAAAGCAGGCCAGTGACGGAGCAAACCCATGGCACTGCCCACAGGGGGCCCCTGGAGGGGGAGATCCTCCTCCAAAAGAGACTCAAGAAATGCCTCTGGGTGTTCCCTCTTCCCCACCTGGCTGCATGTCTGGGCTCCCAGGCCCTGATACTGACAATGCCAGGCTCCCAGCTCACCAGTGTTGAGCCGGTTAAGGTGACGCCCGTCAGCTGCCCTCTTTTCAACACCTCTGCCTTCCAGTGGGGGAGGAGGCAGCCCTAACCACAGGGATCAGAGGGGCACAACCTGATGAGTATCTGCGGGCAAACGGGTAGTTTCTGTTGCAGACAGAAGGAAGTGCCCACAAGACAATCGGCCCACGTGTTCTTAGAGATACCTCCCTGCTTCACCCAGGCTCCCAGGGGCAGCTCATGGGCTCCTCCGGAGAGAACCACAGAGCAGTGTTTAACTGGGTGGGTGGAGAGCCAGGAAGGATGAAGGAAAGGTTGTTTCCACTGGCCAAGGAACCTTGCATAGCACCCTGCTTCCTTCTTCTCCTGGTTCGAGAGAGCTGAATTCAAAACTCCTTCTTCCGGCCAACTCAGCAATTCAAGTTCAACCCTAAGTTCAGACGCTCCGTATTTCGCTATAGGGTGATGCCTTCCATTCCAGGGCCATAAAATCCCATGCTCAGGGCTGGGCATCATGCCCGCATCAACTACCTGTGTGCCTCCTTAAGTGGGCTCTGCGGTTCTAAGGTTAGGCACCATCACAAGCTGTTTATAAGACGGAGGGTGTAGAGCAGAGCAGTTAAGAGCCAGGACTGCCTGGGTTTAAATCCTGGCTCTGCCATTTACAACTGTGAACCCTGAGAAAGTTGATTAAATGCCTCCCTCTGCCTCAGTTTCCTCTGCAGCATGATGTCTAAATGAGTTAATGTTTGTAACGCACCCAGCACAGGGCCTGGTTATAGTAAGCACCGGGACTGTTGGCTGTTGCAACCAAAATACACGTTCGCTGAGGGAATAAATGAGTTAATACAGAAGGACGGCTTCAAACAGTGCCTGGCACGTTATAACTGCTATACAGAGACTCATTACTGTTATTATGACTCCCTATTTGTGTCATTATTTAGGGGTCTGATTCAATAAAAACTACATATCTGCTCCTTTTCCAGGGTTGGCACATTTTTGGAAATCTGCAGTAAGAAGTGAGCAAAGTGGCATAAAGACTTTCAAGACTAGTCTGGCTGCATTTCGAGTTTTTTCAAAGAACTGCACCCACAAGGTGCTCAGAAACCTGCGGGTCGACTAGAGTAAGGCAGACAGAGGTAGGTTTGAATCCCAGCTCTGCTACTCCCAGCGAGCGAGCGGCTTTGCCTCTCTGGGCCTGTTCCTCATCTGTGAAATGGGGACAGCAAGAGTCCTATCCCACACAGCTGGGGAAATTCTCTGAGACAGTAAAGATTTGCAGACAGTATCTGCAAAGTCCTCATTTTCCCAGCCACGTGATCAGCACTCAAAAGACCAGCAACTTCTAGCCAGGTGTCCTTAGTTTAACTTTTGTAGGAGTTGGAGAGCACCTCCTTCCATCCTGGGTTTTTTTGTTTTTTGTTTTGCTATGTTTTGTTTCGCGTGTGTGTGTGAGCATTTTAATAACATGATGTATGCAAAACAGCTAAAGGATGCCTGGCATACAGCTGGCACTCAATAAATATTAGTGCTCCTCCCTCTACCACATTCCATCCTGCTCCAGGGCTGGCACACACACAAGCGTTGGATGCACTCTGCTGCCTTGGATTTCACTCAAACCCGACTTTCCATGGGAAAATGAATAATTGCAAAAAATTGCTTATTTTCAAACATACTAAGACTTTCTTTGTAAGAACAACAGCTCACATTTGAGCATGTTCATGTGCCAGGCCCCAATCACTTCACATGTTTTAATACATTTCATCCTCACATGACCCTAGGAGGTAGCCCGGATTTTCAGAGGAGTAAAGCAGAATGATTAGCCCAAGGTCATGGAGGGTGGCAAAGAGCAGAGCCCCATTTCAACCCAGCTATGTCGACTCAAGGACACTTAATGGTCTCTTTCCTGGGTGCAGGGCCTAGCACACCTTTCCTATGTACGACTTTTTCTCCTGCTCCCACACCTTTTCCTTTGAACTCGGGTTTCGTTGAGGTTGAGTTTATATTTTGCTTTTAGTTTTCCCCAATGTATTTTCTTCTTGGTTCCGGTAAATGGGTACCAGGGTCCACAGAAATGGAGGAAATGCAAAGAAAACAAGAACGAGAAGTTCTCCTAAGTGACAAGTCTTAGGGCAGTATTCACCAAGAGCCAGACAGAAAGTCAGCCCTCGAGCCACGTACCCTATGCAGGCCGATTATGTTGGCACCATGCATTTTTGTCTTTCTGCATGCAGATTTATGGTCCTACTGATCATAAATAGCTCTGGGTGAGAGGGCAGCTCCTGACTACAGAGATATTCTCAAGGATATTCTGTTTTCTGGGGAACACACACACACACACACACACACACACACACACACACCATGTCAGATATCTACCCAGCTCAAAACACCAAATTTCCTTTCCTGTTAAGACATGGATCAAAGTTGGGACGATCCCCAGCAAACAGGGACTAACACCGTGGCTTCTTATTTGCAAAACAGCAAGTATTTTTTGGCATACAAACTTTTACAAGATTAAGAAGAAAGCCTGATAAACCAGAGAGAATGTCTAGAGTGTGACAAGACTGGAAGGAAAACAAAAGTATGTGTACAATTACATACCTATACCTATGTGTCTAATAATTTCTCCTTTATTTATCTGTTCTATTTAACATTTTCCAGTATATGATTAAGCAGATGGCAACATTTGCAGTAAGATAAATATTGTTCAGTGATGCATATTTCTGTATACAAAGTGTAATGCATTGCTCAGGCAAAATAAAACCCCACTGAGAGTGTGGGGAAAAAAAAAAAAAAAAAACCTCCAACCATCAATAAAATACCCTCTGTTCTCTCTGGCCTCAAAGCATTTGGATAGAAAGAGAAGCCACACCTCTCAGGCTGTTAGAACCAGAGGTGATCTGGATACAGTGAACCAATTTTTCAAAGTCACTGCCGACATCTGAAAAAGTCCTGAGTTATCTGAGTAATGTGAAGCATGAGGAATTTCTGCCAAAAAAAAAAAAATAAACATTTCCAAGGGGTCAGACGATACAGAAACCCCATTTTACATTACAGGTGCACGTGTGTGGAAGGGCAATTAAAGATTTGGTTCCTTGAATGAACCTCACTGGGTAGCAGTTTCTCTAAGGGCACAAGGAATAACACGACGACTTCAAGAGGATCACCAGAGCTGAAGGGAGAGAAATTACCCGTTCCTGACGTTAACACACACGGCTTTCTTTCATTTGTCCCCAATCTATCCAGAACCCAGAGTGTGATCTTTTTGACACTCTCCCCAGTGTGTTCCCGCCCTTTATAAGTGAGCCCATCTGTTTCTTAAATTCTGAGATGACAGTCAAATCCACAGCTTACTGGAGACCCAGTGAAGGACTCGAGCCACAACTCTGCAGCAATCCACCCGGTAATTCTAATATCTAAGAGCTTTGGAAGAGGCGGAGAGAAACAGGAGCTGGCAAATCTTTCATAGATATGCCCATCCTGTCACCATCCTCATGCCGTCTCTGACTGTGCTCGAGAAACTGCGTGTTTCTTCTCGGCTTCTTAAAATGCACCGAAAATACAATCAGGTCCTTCCACTGGGGCATAGCTCCCCAGACATAAAAGGGTGGCGAGCGAGGAGCTCTGGGACAGTGAGTTCAAGGAAGCAGCAAGGTCTTGTTTAGAAAATGCTCTAGACACACCACCTGCCTGACACTCCGGGACGCAGCCACCTACACCACCAGCACCACCAGCACCCAGCCGCAGATTCCCTCTGCCTGTAAGAACAACAAGCACCTGCTCTGTCCCACTCCAACCCCACCCTCAAGAGAGCACAGAGATGAAGCATCATGTCCCAAGCACGTGTCTCACCAGCTCTTTAAGAGAGCCATCTGGAAAATCGCAGGGATTTTTCTCTTTTTTTAACGTCCCACTCCTGAATCCATCTCTAAGACATTCCCGCTAGCAGCCCCGGCGGGGTCTGCAGACAAACCACATGTTGCAAAGGGCCTTAGTGGCTTTGGAAAAGAGCTAGTCCGCTCCTAGCCTACACCCAAGCTCAGGCGTCGCTGGACTTTGGGAACAGCCTGCCCCCTTCTGGTCTCCTTGAGCTCCATGGAAGGGCAGGGGCTGGGGTGGGCACAGCTAGAGAAGGACAGACCCCCAGATCCCTCCAGCACGTCTGCACTGTGATTTCAGGATCTAGCAGGGCATGGGGGTAGACGTGGGGCAGGTGAAAGAGCGGGGACAGACAAGCAGAAAAAATTAAACACAAATCCAGGAGAGATGACAGTTCACGACAGCGAGGTAGTCACCCACAGGGAAGGGTGGAGGATGAAAAAAACCCTCACATGTATGTCTATGACAGAGGGCAAAGAAATTGATACCTGGGGAGATGTGAGTAGAGGGACAGTAATTAAACCTGCAGATGAAAGCAGAGTTTCAGCAAGCAGTGCGACTCTGCTGCTGGGACTGGCATTCCACAAGGAATGCAGAAAGGTAATGGCATGCTCCCACCTCCCTTCCCAACTGCAAACCTCCCTGTGGCGGAGCTGGGAGGTGAGAGAACACGACACCGAACTGAGGCACACACAGACGGGGTGTGGACAGAATACACAACATGTCAAGGACTCAGGAAGAAATCCAGGCCTCCCTCCTCCTTTCCACTTATTTCAACAGGTGGTCTCTGCACCCAAAGACACCTTCCTGGTGCCTGTCTGAACCCCGGACACAAAGGATACAGGAAGCCCCGCGCCCCCACGTTCACCCTACATTTTCCCACTCTGGGCCAGCAGTGCGTGTCCCGAACCCCCTCACGCCCTACCTCCCAGTAGGGCTCCAAATCCAGAAAGAACCTCTAATTGCATTTCTGCCCAAACACATCACAATTCACCCCGGGAGTTCAAAGGCTGTGTCTGGGAGAACCTTTCTCTGTAAATAAAAGGCCACAGGACATTGGGAATGTTCTGGTTCTCCGTCAGCAATCTCACTCCACTCTCCTCCCCACAAACAAGGGAAAGACGTCTACCTGCTACCCACACAGACAAGCCAGGGATGTGAAATGCCATCACATCACCTCCTGGGGCTGGCTCAGCCCACAGGCACAAAAAGCCACACTCTGGCTAAGAGGGTCGTCGCCGCTGATTCCAAAGAAGTTTAACAGATCAAAAAGCATCACGCTGTGTCTGAAGGCAGTGTTCAGTTAGGGCTCCCAGAGCGAGAAACACCACAGACATGCATTCTGTGTCTAAGGATCCTGAAAGTAACCCCTAGCATCTGATGTCCCCCAAGGGCTAGGAGAATCCTCGTAGGCGAATGGCATGAGAAAGACACAGACGGACACACCGCACCTCGTTATTCCTTAAGACAGACACGGACGCCCACAGGGCGCAGAGAGCCTGGCCCAGAGGTGGGCACTCTGACCTCCTGTCCTCCGTGTCCTAGCTCAGCGGGCTCAGCAAGGCAGCCCAGAGGAGATGGGAAAGGCACCCCTGGAGAAGTTGGGGACAGGATAGGAAGACACCCAGATGGCCCCCGAAGATCTGCAGAAAAACCAGTTTCAGAGCTCAGGCTGCTCACACCCAAGGAAGGCAAAGAAAACACACAGGAGCCGAAGAAGTCGTGATGATGTGGTCAGACACAGAGCTGGTGACATTAATCGGCTCCGCGCAAGACGCAGAGCCAGGGACAGCCATCTAGGAGAAGGGGCCATGCCCTCACACCGGACAGGGACAGCGGGTGACCAAAGTCAGAGAGGGCACCGGGAGAGGACAAGGTTAGAGACGGGAGGCGCAGCCAGCCAGAGATGGCAGACAGGAGGACCGACCTAAAGTAAGCCCGGGCGCCCAAGCCTGAACCCTGGTGCAGGGAGGGGGCCGGGGATTTGGGACACCGATCCAGGAAAAGCCAAGGGGGCGGCAAGCAGGGGACGGAGTCGTCTGCACTCAGCTCAGCGAAACCCCCAAAGATGCTGTGCGCACCGCCCATGAGCAGCGGCGGCTGAGGATCCCGGGCACGATCCCGCACGATCCCGCACTCGGGCGGTGAGCGACGCACCGACACCCACACGCACAGCGCCAGTCGGGGCGCCCAGCAAGGGTGCCGGGGCCGGGGGCCGGGGGCCGGGGGACGGGGGACCGGGGGACCGGGGCCGGCCAGGCTCCGTAGCCCCCAGAGCGCCTCCTCCGGAGGTAACTTCCCCAGACCCCAGGGGGGCGGCCCTCAGACTCGGCATGGGGCGCGCCCCCACCCCGGGCTCGGCGGGGACCCCGCCCCGGCGTCCAGGGAAGGAGACGTGGAGCCGGCGGGCGTGGGGGTCCGGGTCGGGCGCCCGGGGTCAAGAGCTGCCTCCGCCCCCCCGCCCCGGCCTCCCGCGCCGCCCCCCCGCCCCCCCCCCGGGACGCGAGCCGCCGGGGCATCTTACCAGCGCCCGCGCGGGCAGTGCCCCCCGGCCGGCCGGCTGCTGCGCCCGGGGCTCCTCGGGGCCGCCCGCCCGCGCCCGCGCCCGCGCCCGCGCCGGGGGCCCCCGTCCTCCGCCGCCGCCGCCGCCGCCTCGGGCTGCAGCCGGCCCGGCGGGCAGGTCCCGGCGCTCGCGGCGCGGGGCCGGGGCCGGGGGCGGGGGCGGCTGCTCGGCGCCGCCGGCCGCTGCGCCCCCGCGCCGCTCCCCGGCCCCGGAGTCGAGGCTGCTGAAATTCCACACGACCAGCGTCTGCAGCAGCAGCACCGTGAGCGCCGCGAGCAGCGCCGAGTGCGAGCGCCGGGCCAGCCTCCGGGCGCACGGCGCCGCCACCATCTTCGGAGCGCGGCGGGCGAGCGGGGCGCGGGGACCCCGGGCGGAGGCTCCGGGCCGCCCCCGCGCTCCCCGCGGCTCCCCGGCCGCCGCTCGGGCTCGGGCTCGGGCTCGGGCTCGGGCTCGGGCTCGGGCTCGGGCTCGGGCTCGGGCTCGCGCTCGCGCTCGGGCCGCCTCCTCCGCCGCCGCCGCCGCCGCCTCGGCTCGCCGCTGCTCCTCCTCCTCCTCCGCCGCCGCCGCCGCCGCCGCCGCCGCCGCCTCCGCCGCCTCCACCGCCGCGGCGCGGAGTTTTCAGACGGGCAGGGACCCGGACGTCACCGGGAGGAGGGGAAGGCGGGGAGGCGGGGAGCCGGAGGCCGCGCGGGGGGCCGCGGGGAGGGGGCGCGCGCGGGGAGGGGGCGCGCGGGGAGGGGGCGCGCGGGGCCGGGGCTCCCCTCCCGCAGCCCTCCCCGGGGAGGGGGCCCGCCGGGGCCGGGGGCGCGGGGGGCGCGGGGGACGCGGCCGGGGCGCGGGGCGGGGCCTGGGGGCGGAGCGAGGGGGAGGAGGAGGAGGAGGAGGAGGAGGGAAAGGAAGGGGGTGGGGGCGAGCGGCGCGGACAGGAGTCGGAGCGCGGCGGCCGAGAGGGGCGCGGGCCCCCCGCGGGGAGGCTGGGCCCGCCCAGAATCAGCGGGGGGTCGGGGGATGGGGGGCCCGGGAACCCGCCTTCCGCGCCGAGGGCAGCGGGCTCCCCGCCCTGGAGTTCGCAGTCCCGGCGTCTTCACCCGCACGAAGCCGGCGGGGCAGGTGGGGACGCGAGGAACGCGATCCGGAGCGCGGGAGCGCGGGAGGGTCTCGCGCGGCGGGTCCCTGGGTGCCGGGCCCGGGCTCCATGGGGCAGGGAGGAGGCTGCGGCTGAGTCTCTGTGAGTGACTCCTGAGTCACACCCCACCCTCTGGAGCCAACGACGTACTAAGTGCTTCACTGAGTCACTTCTCTGGTCCCTAAGGACGAACAAGCCAAGAGACTCCAAACCCAGTTGGCAAGCAAGTGCTGGAATTGGTAAGGGGGGGAACCAGGTGTCTCTCGACCTGCAGAGGCTTCCATTGGCCCCTGAGCCTTCCCCCCCCCCCCCCCCCCCCGGGTCTTGCCTCCCATCCGTCCCGAAGCCAGCCTTTGTGTGCATGCAGGGGCCAGCTCCTGGGGGGAGTTCTCTCCCGTCGGGGCTGGACCGTCGCGGTGACCTTGAGCCAGGAGGACTCCTCCCTGGGCCTGAGCTTCCTTCTCTGTCAACGAAGAGTTCGGACTGACCATCCGAACCGACTCAAGCTTCATCCCCAGCCTTGTCTGAGTCAGTTTTTCCAGCTTTCTCTCCCTTGTCTTCTCGCCCAGGGCTTTACACACAGCGGTCCTGAACACGCGGGGGCCCGGACAGAGGGGGCATGGGTGTCCTGGACAGGACTTTGCACTAGAAGACTAGGATAGCGGACCAAATCCCCAGTTTGTTAATCAGGGACCCGGTGGGGGAGGGGGGTGAGTGCTGTGCATCTTGTCTGCTGTGCTTTAAAGTCTCATCCCCATTTTTTTAAAGAAAAGAAAGTGCAGGAATAGACAGGATCCATCAGAGAAGGAGGCAGAGAGGGGAAAGATACGGTTTCACCCACTCATCAAGAATCCAAAGTGTTATTGGTCTGTGAGGGCGGGGGTGGAAGTGACCACCAGAAAAAAAATGCTTTCTGGATCCACGTAACAAGCCAACCCACTTCCCGGAACTGAGAGGGCAAACTGCCAGCTAGTGGGGATTCTAAACTATGGGCTAGACTCAGCCTTTGGGGTAACTAAGCCTGGCCAGGCATGTGGACAGACATAGGAACAGTCCCTGGGCTCAGCTCACCTAACCAGGAGTGAAATAGAAGAACAGAGGCGAGCACTTTGGCCTTCTGTCATCTGCTTATCACTTGGGAATATTTTGGTTATAAGGAATAAAACCTCTATTCTAACTGCCTTAAAAATAGAGTTTACTGGATGGTGTATCTGAATATTTCAGAGGAAAGACATCAGGTGAGGTTTGATCCAGCAACTCGGCACTATGACTTTGAATTCTTTTTCTTTCCATCTCTCCTCTCTGCCTTTCGTGGGGTCTGTTTCGTGAGATCCTGAGGCTCTCTCCTCGTGTCACAACCTGGCATTAGTTGCTGAGACTCTGTGTCCTTTGTTCGTTTCTAGCCCAGAGGAAGGAGGGTCAGCATTTCCCAGCATTCTCCTCAAAGGTGCTGAGATGCTCTCTGATTGAATCAGCTCTAGGTCATAGGTCACCACTCACCAAGCAAGGTAGCCAGGAAAATAGAATGCGCTGATCGGCTTGGCCAAGGTTCCATATGGCACCTTCGGCACTGGAGAGAAGCCAGCGTCCCTGCAACCACCTAGATGTTCTATAGGGATCAAGGTCTTATGGGAAGGAAGGAATGAGGAATAGGTACAGGGGAAGCAGGCACCATTATCTATTCCATGGGGCCACCTTGGTGCTACATGACCTTGGGCAATCCACTCCCCTCCAAGGACTTTGGTTTGTTTAATGCCAAATGATGGATTCGACGAGATGGTCCTCTAGATCATCATGTCATGTCCCCAGAACTCTTCCTCAGTGTCTAAACAGAGCTTCCCAATCCCAGCAGAAGCTGCCCTGGGGACTCTTGGCATCCACGCCCTCCCGCCTGTCTCTGCTTCAAGGTCTCTTCTGCATTTCTCCTTTAAGCAACAATGATGTTATCTGCTTCCTGCACATGACACGTTTAACCATGGTCCTCTGGGGCCCATGCTCTGGTTCAGCTCCCTTGGGGGCCAAAGGCTGAAAGAGTGAGGTTAAGGATCCAGGCCCCCAAGTCCCTGGAGGGAGAGAGAAAGAGAGAGAGAGAGAGAGAAAGAGAGTTGTTTGTTTATTTCAACTCATAAAAAGCCACATGAGAAAGAGGTTTAAAAGCTCCGGGCAGGTTATGGATGCCATAAACAGCTTATGTGAGGTTTTCAGGATGAAAAATCGCCTGAGATAGAAGGGCAGGAAGGCAGCCTTCTAGGGTTGCCAGGATTATCTTCCTGTCCCAAGACAGACCGACAGCCCAAGCACCTGCACAGAGTCCCCCGTAGAAGACGGGGCCCAAGTACTCCAGCGGCAGCGGCTCAGGCGACAGCAGCGTCTCTTTAGAATTTTTAAAGCTCATTCAGTCATTCAACACAGATGTATTGGGCCCTATTATGCGCCAGGAACCACGCTGGGCAAGAGAAAAATAGATATGAAGAAGATTCCCTAAGGGTTTTTTCTTTTTAAATACGGTTCCTACTCTAGTATTGAAGTGAGAGCCAGAACTCTAAGGAAGTTCCAACTGATGTGTGGGATTCCCTCCACACCCCCACACCCAAATCTTGTTTGATCATCACTTTCAAACAAGGGGAGGAAGATCAGTCAGCAAGGAGTTCTGAGCTCTTGGGTGTGCCCAGCACTGAGCTAGGAGCTAAGAGGGAAGTCAGGGAAGAGGGGTCTTCACCCTCAAGGACCTTTCTGACAGATGTCCCGCTCTGCTTTTTGTCTGAGACCTTCAGCATCGATTGTTTAAGTTACTTATGCCTCAGTTTCCTCATCTGTAAAAGGTGATGGTGGGGATAATAATAGGGCCTTTCTCATAGATTTCTTATGAGGATTAAGTGAGATTACCCATGTGAAGTGTTTTTCTAGAAAGACTAAAACATAGTAAGTGCTCAATAAAAGTTAGGTATTGTTCATCTCATTAACAACAATAGGGCGGTGTCAATTATGAGTGTCCAAAGGTATCAGAGGAGGAAAAATGGGGGAGGGTATTCAGGGAAGGCTGCCTGGAGGAAGCGGCATTGAATCTAGTCCTCCATTCTGATTAAAGACCAAGTACCCCAAGGTCAAGGCCCTCTTCTCTCTCTGGCACTTTGCATAGTGCAGGGCATGGAGTAAACCTCGGGCATAGAATGAGCACTGGACTGGAGCCCCGTGATTCCAAGTTGGCAGAAACCAGCACCATCTTGGCAACTTTTTTTAGTTGTGTGATTTTAGGCAAGTTGCTTAATGTTACCAAACTTTAATATTCTAACCTGTCAAAGGGGAAGAAAAATAATGTTTATGTCCTAAGGCTACTGGAGGGCATAGGATCAGGGTACCGTATAAAACAAAGTGCCATATATTTCATACAAAATGTTGGCACTGGCCAGTGGCGGTATTGATGGAATGTTAACCTGGCCATGGTGGCAGGCTGGTCTGTAAAGAAATGCTCCCTCCTGCTCTCAGGTACTCCTGATGGAAGGTACCAGAGAGCCAGGGCATGACATGCCTTCTGAATTTAAACTTCAGCCTAAGAGTCACATGTAGTCAAATACATGTTTGTTTGTTTGTTTGTTTTTCCCATCTCGATCTGCCTTAATCTTAATGTGTCTATTTCTTTTTGGTTTATTAGAGCCTGTTTTCACCCAGGCTCTGTTTTGACCCTAACTTTGCTCTTAAAATATTTAAGACCTCCCCCCTCCGTTTCACTTCAGCATCAAACAAATCATAAGCACGGGTCACCTGTTTCACAGTGTCAGTGGGAGGGTTGTGCACAGAACACCATCACATGGCTAGGAGCCTCTGGTTCTTTCAGGCAAGTGCATGCAAGCACCACGATTCCTGGGCACATGGAGGTCAGAGGAGGCAGGATGCCCGCGGCTCCCCTGGGCCCCACCAAAGCCCAGGAGGCCACAGACACACAGCACCTGTACCCCGCCCACTCCACCCAAGAGAAGGAAACAGCCTCTGATCAGATGTAGGTAGGCAGACACGTCCTGCCAGACACCCAGCTGTGCTTCTGACACCGGCTGCGGTTCCAGGGAATCTTCCACCCAGTGTATCAGCAGAGGGAGCTCTAGGTAGCAAATAACTTTCCTCTGACTGCATACCTTCCTGTAGAAAAGATCTGGAGACAGCAAGGAAAGGCAGGGTTCCTAAGTGGAGTTGGCATGGGCCCTGTGCAGAAGGAACCCCCCACCCCCCAGCCATTCGCAACGGTGGTGTGTGGCCTGCAGGGCTGGGGGTGATGGAGGAGAGGTGGACATACCCAGGGAAGAAAGGACAGGTGGAAATCAGGAGCCATCACACTGCCTATGGATTATCTCTGACCTTGCACACTCCTGGTGTGTGGACCCCTGAGGTCTCACAGCCTTTACCCTCGAACGCTGTGATGTTTGTAGAAAAGACCCATTCCAGGTCCAGTTATCAGAGGACCTTGGCAGGCATTTTTTTTCTTTAAAATAGATGTTTATTGTGTGTGTTGATGGTGCCCAATATGGCCTCTGGGACCACAGGCTGTGATGATGATGATGATGATGATGATGATGATGATGGGGATGGACAGGGTTAAATTTCCTGAGCACTTACTATGTGCCAAGCTCTGCGTTCAGGATTTCAACAAATAATAGTCCCCAAATATTTTTGAGAACCCCCTCGATGCCCAGGACAGTGCTCATGCTGAGAGATGCAACAGTGAATAAGACACAGCGGGTCCCAGCTCTAATGGAGCTTACATTCTAGTGGGGCACATGGGGGCTGAGACCAGTAAATAAATATGTATACAAGTAGCGCCAGAGAGTGATGAGTGCTCTGCAGGAAGTAAGAAGGAGCCATCTGCTAGTGACTACAATAGGGCAAGTTAAAACAGGCTGAAGTTGGGGGGATCTCATGGAGGGAACGCTGCTGGACTGTTACATGAACTGACTCACAAAATGTGACTTTCAGAGGGGTCTGACTGCTTTCATGCACCAAGCGTCATCTGTCGGGTGAATAAATAACAGTAGATCTATTTTTTTTCAAAAGTATATACATGCCATTGAGATGGATGAATGAAAATTGCTGCTCAATTTGTAGTAGTTGTTCTGTCCTTTTGGGTTTTCTCAAACCTTGGTTAATAAAAACTCAAGTCTTGGCTGGTGTGATGGGGAATTGGGAAAGGGTCAGGAAAAAGTCCATAACAACAACAAAAAAAAGTTAAAAAGATACCACCTTTCCCCCTCCCCTCCAAAAAAAGGATTGGGAACAACTGCTTCCAAATATACTTTTTGTCCAAATAGCCTCCTATTGTATTAACTTGACTCCCAGCTCTCTCAAAGGTTCTCTGTGTTATAGACATTTCCACTTAGCCCCTGTATCTTTGAATTGGTAGGTTCAGTCTTATCCCCCCAAACTCATCTTCTCCAGTCTTGTCCACAGACTCTGTTCTACACCCTCATCTCAACCCACATTTTAGCTACTGTGATTTTTCAGTATCTTTTGAGCATCTTTTGCTTGTAAACCTCAGGAATCTATTCCAAAAAGACTTAAGGGAAAAAGCAGTTTATTGGAAGCATATTGAATACACTGGAGTCTGCTAGCTGCCTACCAAACATGCAGTGTTCCCATCTTGCTTGATAATCTTGATTTATTTAGGGTGATGGTGTGCCCAAACAAAAAATGGTTCCTTGTAGTTGAGGGTGATCGAAGAAAGAGCAGTAAACATCACTGTGAGGCTTCCAAGAAATCCTGCAGGAGAAGGCTGCTAAATCAGTTGGGATGAGTGCCCCTTTCTGTCTGGAATATAGGAAGGAGAGCTGGAAGACCAGCAGCCATCTTATGTCCATGAGGATAGAAGCCAGTACTAGAGATGACAAGCCAGAAAGACAGAAGCAGTGTAGGCTCCTGATGCTTTCTGATCTGCCTTATACGGCCTACCCTTGGACTTCTTTTCAAACCTGAGAATGAAGCTTCCACGGACTGAAGCCACTCTAGCAGAGTTTCTGTTTCTCATCTGGTATCCTGAGGTGTGTGGTGAAACTGAACCATTTCCCTGTAAGGAGATCAAGGACAGAGATAGTCCTTGGGAAGAACTGGGAGCAGAGACCCTAACACACAAGTCAGATCCTTCATCTCTTGCCTCTGCTTCTCTCCAAATGCTGGAGTAATTCTCTTTCGTGGCAGAACAATGCCCTCCATGTATAACAAATGCAGCTGCCACAGTTGAGTGTCACATTGCACAGCCACCACAAAGGGACAGGATCTCCCTCTACAGCCATGGGCCTCACCTTGATGTTGCTCGGCCACTGTGCAATGTGCTAGCTCAAGTGTCCTTCCCTATCCTAGTCCACATGCTTGCATTCCCCCAATTCCTGGCTTTCCTCTCCCTCGCTCACTTGCCAAATGACCTTGCCCCCTAGGTGGCTGAGAAAGGAGGAAGCAGGCATAAGAAAGTTCCTGAAAGCTCCAAGGACCTCATTTCCCTGCTCTCCTGCTCTGGACCCCTGAATGACTTTGGATGGACAAACCACCCAGGCTCCTTCCTGAGGCCCCCTCCTTGGCTTGCCCAGGGGACCACTCCAGATCTTCTTCTCTCTTTCCTTTGTCATCATTGTTCTCTCCGCTATCTAAACTTACTGATACAAATCCAAAAAAAAAAAAAAAAAAAAAAAAAAAAAAAAAAAAAAAAAAAAAAACAAATCCAGTCGGTCCTCTCTCAGCCACACTTCCTTCTCTAACATCTACCTCATGTTTCTGTTTCCTTCCCAGCAAGGCTTCAAAAGAGTTGTGAATTCAGGGTCTCCCATTTGCTCTTACATCAGGCCTGTGCTCCCCATTGCCCCCCAGACTTCACACAGTCTGAAGCTGCTTTTTAAGCTCCTCATACCTCTACCTATGAACTACTCCCATCCTGTATGGCCATCCCAATGAGACTTGCACTGCCCCAGCCAGCACTCCTGATTTTCTGGACCTGGTTCTATTGTTTCCTGTAGCACTGGTTACTTTCATAAATATATCAGTAATTATAGTTGTTTTATGTCTGTCTCACCCCACTAGATTACAAGCTCCATGAGGGAAGGTTTTGTCTGTTTTTCACTGCTCTACCCCCAGCACTAACTACCTGGCACATAGGAGGTGTTCAATTAAATTGTGTCGGATCAATGAATGAATCACTTTCTCAGTCACTGTCCAGAAATATCTCAGCAAAGGGTGATCATTACCTGGACTTGAGTCTGGCACTCCCCTGGGAGCCATCAATTGTAGTTACAGATAGAGAATCCCATAAGAAGATGGAGGAGGGGGCCGTTTGCAGGAAAGAAAGCCATATATGTCCCATGAGGGGTGATGGCTGAGAATGAGCCTCTGAATACAGAACACTCTGGTTTGAATCCTACACCTACTTGTTACTGAGCTTTGGGACTTGGCAAGTTGTTTCCTATCCCTGCTCCTTCTGGGAGGACACCTCGCCCTCCTCCTAGGACTGTCATAAAGCTTAAATAAATTATGTAATGGTAAAAAAACAAAAAACAAAAAAACTAAACACTTGGAACAGTGCAAAGCATATAGTACAAAAACTGAAAACTATTAGAAAAACAATGGGAACTTGATAAACTAAATACATATATATGTGAAGAAATCAATACACTTGTTTTCCATATCAGCAGATAAATAGAAATAAAAATAAGTAAAGGCATAGAGAAATTGCATTGTGCAAGCTACAAACTTGATTTAATAGATGTATACAGAAACATGCTTACCTTAACAGAAAATAAATATATTTTCTAATATCCATGAAATCTGTCATATGCAATGGACATAAAGAAAGCCCCGACAAATAAAATAAAAGGGGTTTTGCTCAAGCCAATTCTCTCTGATAATAATATAATAATGTTAGAAATACCTTTTTTATAACTCAAAAATTGAGAAACATAATTCTAGACAACAAAATTCAATCTTTTTTAAAGCAATAAATAAGAGAACACTTTGTAATAGAACCTATGGAATATAACAAAAGCTGTAGTCAGAGGAAAATTAATAGACTTCAGTGCTTTCATCATAAAGAATGACTAATAAAACAACAAGGGAAATTGTTATGAACCCCAGGAGGTGAGAATATGAACAAAATAAACTAATAGAAATTCTGAATACAAAATTAATAATGACAGAATCTAGAAGTAATGGAATAGAAAGCATACATAACAGAAGAGAAAATAAACTCAAGAGCTCATTTTTGAAAATACCAGATGAGGTTAAGGGGGTCAAAAGGTACAAACTTCCAGTCATAAAATAAGTAAGTCCTAGAGAGGTGACGTACAGCACAGTGACTATGGTTAGTAATACTGTACTGCACATGTGAAAGTTGCTAAAAAAAAAACCAACAAATCTTAAAAGTTCTCATCATAAGAAGGCAACATTTTTTAACCATGTATGGGAATGGGTGTTACCTAGACTAATTGTGGTGATCATTTCATAACATATGCAAATATTGAATCCCTATGTTGATTAAACCCTCCACCATGCCTCATTAAAGAAAAGAGAAAATATGGTCCTATCAAAAAGAGACTTAACCAAAGTGACAGAAGAGAAGAAAAACAGAACAGAATACCGTATGTAGTTCTATGGCGACACATTTGATAAACGAAATGAAATGGCTAATTTATTGAAAAAAATATTAAAATGACTCAAGGAAAGTTGACACACCTGAAGACACTGGTTACCAGAGAGATGAAAGATTTTTTTGTTTTTGTTTTTGGTTTTTTGTTTTTGTTTTTTTGGTTTTTTGTTTTTTTTTTTGTTGTTGTTGTTTTTTTTTTTTTGAGATGAAAGATTTAACATTAAAAAAAGATCCTCAGATCAGAGAGTTCTATATTCACCTTATGTAAAAAGAGATTGCTCTTTTTTTTTGAGAGAGAGAGAGAAAGAGAGGGAGAGAGGGAGAGAGAAAAATCTCAAGCAGGCTCCATGCTCAATGTGGAGCCCAATGCGGGGCTTGATCCCATGATCCTGAGATCATGACCTGAGCTGAAAGCAAGAGTCTGATGCTTAACCAATCAAGCCACCCAGGTGCCCTGATCCAATGTCATTTAAACAGTTTCAAATCATACACACTGGTTTTCATACTTGACTGAATAACAAAATCTTTACAAGATGAGTTTGTTTGTTTGTTTGTTTGTTTGTTTGTTTGTTTGTTTTTTAAACTAATGATGTGCAAACCTCACCCCTAGATACTCCTCTTCAACTAGTCTGGTTGTGCCAAGTATCCATCTCCAGATGGTTCTCATGTGTAGCTAGGGTAGGTAACCTCTTCCACAGAGAGTAATGAGAAGCTTTTCAATTCTTTTAAAACTCAGTTCTGATAAAGATAGTACCAGAAAAGAAAACTCTAAGTAAATTTTTACTTATGAATAAAGACAAATCTTTTGAATATATTACTAGCATCAAAGGACTAAAGTGGTGTGACCAGTAAGAGTGTATTCCAGGAATTCGAGTCTGGTTTGAACCAGGGAAGGTATCAACATAATCCATTAATTACATCAATATATTAAAGGTGAAGCTGAGAAACCTTTTGATTGAATTTGGCACTCATTCCTGACAAGTCACCAACTAAAACAGTAAGAGGAAGAAGTTGTCTCAATATAATGAAGGCTATTGAACAGAAAACTGTTTTAAAATGGTAAAAACTGAAATGTTTAATTTCAGAAGTTCTTAAAATGCATTAAGATAAGAAAACAATTTGGTGTAAGCATTGGAAAAGAAGAACCTAAACTCTATTTTTCTTGATCACTTGCTCTGTGTACTAAAGGAAACTAACGGACTCTAGCAAAAAATAAAAGAACAAAACAATCATCCTGATAGAATTAAGAAGAGCATTTGTAAGGTGACTGCAAACAATAAGATTATACAATACTAATAGCTTATGAGCAATAATGACTGTGAAATGGATATGGGGAGAAATTGAATGGAAAAGTACCCCATCCATAGTGTAATGGCTAGCACTCAGGACTCTGAAAGAACTTCCCAGCCACAACAGCACCAACTAGGAAATAACTTGGAAAACCACTTAAGAAGAAAAGAAACAACTCAGGAATTATTTAAAGAAAACTGATTTTAAAATTATCTTCAAAATCCTACTGAATTTCGGGGCAGCCCAGGTAGCTCAGCAGTTTGGTGCCACCTTCAGCCCGGAGTGTGATCCTGGAGACCTGGGATCGAGTCCCGGGTTGGGCTCCCTGCATGGAGCCTGCTTCTCCCTCTGCCTGTGTCTCTACCTCTTTCTCTCTCTGTCTCTCATGAATAAATAAATTTTTAAAAATTTATTTTAAAAAAATCCCACTGAATTTCATAAAACAGGATCTATAAAAACAAAAATAAACACTATGTTCTTGAGAGGGAAGGTTGATAAATGCCAGCTTTCCCTAAATTAAGAAAATTTAAAAAAAAAGAAAATTAACTAAAAAGCCCAGTATCATTTAGAATATCAACAGTTTGCTTTCAGTGCTAATGAGGAGAGAAAGGAGATTGGATTAAACAAATGGAAAAGGAAATGCCCTAAAACAGCCAATAAAGAAATAAATAAATAAATACATAAATAAATAAATAAATAAATAGGAGGAATACAGTTGCCTTAACTTACTTCAGGATAAACCATAAAGTCAAATATAAGCATGTAACTGTGATATTGCTAGTTTAGGAATAGGAAAAAAGAAAAAAAATGATCACTTAAATCTCTTACAAGGAACTCAATATATTAATAAAGGTGATATTTAAATTCGGCAGGGTAACATGGTTTATTTAAAATATGTTGCTGGCTTAACTAAATTTCCATTGGAAGAAAATAATGTTGAGCTCTTATATCATGTACAAGGAAACTCCAGATGGGTGAGAGTCCTGAATATACATACACAAAACACTAAAAATGTCAGAGGAGACAGAGAAAGGAAGGAGAAAGCAACTCTTTAAGAATGAACCAGAACAGGAGGAAAAGGTTAGCAGGACTTCACCTGAGAGAAGGGAAGGCAGATTTGAACAAACTGCATCTTATAAACTGGTTAGGAATGAGAGCAAAAGATGTCTAACGTGGTGGAAACATTAATGGTACACTGAACAGCTATTTAGCAACATAAAGGAAGGAAGTACTGACTTATGCTTCCACATGGATAGGTCTCAACAAGATGCTCAAGAAAGAAATCAGAAACAAAAAACTGTGTACTGTATCATTTCATTTATATGAAATGTCCAGAATAAGCAAATCTATTGAGATAGAAAGAAGCTTAATGGTTCCCGGAGGCTGGTGGTGGTGGTGGTGGTGGTGGGGTGATGGATAATGGGTATGTAATTTCTTTTGGGGCTGATGGAAATATTCTAAAATTAGATCATGGTAATGTTTGCATAAATGTAAGCACATAAAAACAGGTGAATTTTTACAGTATGTAAGTCATATCTCAATAAACCCATTAAAATATTTATGCCACTAAACCCACATTTGTTTCTTAACTCTGCAAAACATGGGGTATCCAACTTCACCAAGGATATAAGTACAGATTTCTTTTTTCTAGAATTGGCATATACCATGTAAGATAGGTCAATTGCCAGAAATCTGAATGAGAGATCTATAAACTGCCATCACCTATAATTTCAAGCATGCATTCCCCTCACAGAGGCTCTGGAGGCAGATCACCTTGAGTTCACTCCTCAGTTTCCTCTGTAAAATGGGAAAGGGATCATTGTGAAAATTAAATCAAGTGTTGTATATAAAGAATTTAGGTGACCTCTGGCACACAGTAGACCCTCAATAAATATCATGGTGAGGACCATGATGATGGTGGTTAAGGTGTGTAGGATTGGAGCAGAGAAAGAATCAGAGAATAGTCTAATAAATATATTTATTTTTATTCATTATATTTTTTTACTGATATGTATTTATACACTTTTTAGATTTTAACATTCATGCTATTATCCATGGTGAGTGGATATTTAACAAACTAATTATGTAGAGTTCACAATTGCTAGGAAGAAAATTGCTGGATTCTACCAAAGATTTTTTTATTAAACTGAATTGAAAATATGCAGTATCTTTAAATTTTCTAAATCAGCGTGCCAAGGATAGACGGAAAAGAACTAAAGGCCATTTGTAGAGTTTGAATAGTACTCTGACTTCCTCTCAAAGACCATAGAGAGGCACGTGGCCGGCTCAGTCAGTGAAGCATGCACTCTTGATCTCAGGGTTGTAGGTTCAAGCCCCACACTGGGTGTAGAGATTACTTAGAGAATAAAAATAAAAATAAATCTTCAAAGACAGTGGGAACACATCTGAGCAGCTTGTTTTGGGAGAGTCTTCCCTTCCATAATGGTAATAAAAGAATATATTGCTATAATCCAACACAGTGATAGCATTCTGAGTCAGTAAAGAAGCTACTAATTTCTTAGGGCAAAGAAGGACATGTGTTTGTTTCCAGGATGCAAAGTGCACATTTTTGTTTAAAAGTCATGCAATAGAAGGGACCTCTGGGGTTCTGAAAATGTTCTATACCTTATCTGGATGGTTGTACACTAGGGATATATGTGTAAAATTAGATGTGTTCTACATTTGAGATGGGCATACTTCAGCATGTTATGTATTTTATTTATACCTCAGAGAGAGAGAGAGAGATTTGGAAGCTAATCAAGTATTCCAAGGAAACACTCATATATACAGAAGAAAACTTTATATGTAAGTATAGTCATCATAGCCTCTCTACAATAGCAAAACAGTAGAGACAACTTAACTTTGAACAATATCACCTAATGGTTAAGTAAATTATGGCATACTCATTTATTGGAATGTTTATGCAACAACTAAAATGTAGATGGAGAGGAGTGCCTGTGTGGCTCAGGCTGTTAAGCTACTGACTGATTTTGGCTCAGGTCACGATCTCAGGATTGTGAGATCGAGCCCTGCATCCAGCTCCACATTCAGCAGAGAGTCTGCTTGAGACTCTCTCTGCCCCTCCCCCTGCTTGCACTCTCTCTCTCTCTCTAAAATAAATAAAAGTCTTTTTAAAAATTGTGTATGGAGAGTTTGTAAAAATAAAGTTAAATTGTAAGGAACCTTCAGGTTATAAAATATTTGTGTGTAATATACAAGCATAATCATAAAATATGTGTTGAAAAATGACAAGATGGAAATACCACAGATTTTTTTTAAGATTTTATTTATTTATTTGAAAGAAAGAGAGAGCATGAATAGGGGTAGGGGAAGAGGGATAAGCAGACTCAGTGCTGAGCAGGGAGCCCCAGATGGGGCTCCACTGGAGGACCCTGGAATCACAACCTGAGCCAAAGGCAGACGCTTAACCAACTCAGGTGCCCTGGAAATATCCCAGGTTTTTAAAATATTTTTAAAAATTTATTTGAGAGAGAATGAGAGCACACGAGCTGGGGCAGAGGGTAGAGGGAGAAGCAGACTCCCCACTGAGCAGGGAGCCCGAATGAGGGCTTGATCCCAGGACCTGGGATCATGACCTAAGTCAAAGGCAGAGGCTTAGCTGACTGAGCCACCCAGGCGGACTGGAAATACCCCAGATTTTAGCCTCATGACCTGAGTTGAAAACCAAGAGCTGGCAGCCTAACTGACTAAGCCACCCAGACACCCCTGGGTGATTTTGTTTTCTTCTTTCAGATTTTCTGCATTTATGATCAATGTGTTTAATTTTCATAATTGTATAAATATAATTAATACTTTCACATTCATAATAGAAAAAAGCAAAACTTGGAGCATGAATCAATCTTGCAGTGACTAATAGCATGGGCTGTTTGGAATTGCAGACTTGATGTCAGATGCCGGTCTTTTTGCTTTAAAAGAGCAGTCATTCCTACGGCTAAAACCAATTTCCTAAGGAGATCGCCATCGGCCTCAGCATTACAGCTCAGTTGCAGCCTCCTGACATACAGTTTTGAGATGTGCCTCCTGGTCAGAAAATAGTTGGCTATGTTCTACCAATTAAGGATTTCTCCTTCGTCGCCAGAATAGCTCTTCAGATAACTTAGACTTCTGGGACGTTTCCGTGCAGCTGGTGCTGGACAGAAATGCTGTTACTTAAGATTTAATCTCTCCAGATAAGATCATACCAATATATAGATTTTTCTGAGGAGGTTCCTTTGGAACTATAATTATGAATACTCCAGGTATTCTCCAAAACTTTCCATCACTAAGGAAAGATCCACATGACGGGTAGAGGAACTCGAGGAATTTGGGCTTGATCTCTGACCAAGATTGTTAGTAAAGACACAGGTGATGGCAGTGTTAAATAATCTCATTCCATTTATTCTTAGTCATCCACTTATTAAGTATTTATTGAGTATCAGAATTTGTGCTCAACTCTGTTATTTTTAAGCTTACACTACAAGTTGGCAAATAACTTTCATCTTGCATGCCAAATTTGATCAGTTGGTGGTGGTGGCATAGAGTGCTCTGCTGGAAAAGATGCTGGGACTGTATCCAAACTCAAATGAAAAGAGCAATGATCGATTAGTAATGTCTGCCATTATTGCAGAGTGGGGAATGGTGGTGCATGTGCCATGCATTTGCCATGTCTGCTGGATCACTTCTGCCAGTTTAATGATGGTCACTTAAGCTCTGACACATGCTCTGTTTCCTACAGGTGGAAGGAACCAAATTCCTATCCAAGTTAGCATCAACTGGAGGAGCATTAACAGTTGCGTAGTTCTCTCTATATAAAATAAGTCATGTAATCTTCAGGATACCTCTCAGAGGTAGGCATTTCTATTTCCCTTTTACATACGAGTACCTAGGTTAAGGGAAGGGAAATAACTTTTCAAAGTCTACAATCAGGCACAGTAGGATTGCAATCCAGGCTTAACATGGAATCCAATAAAATATGGTAGTGTCTACTTCTTTTCAAAAGGTCATAAAACTAATTCTACTAATTTTTTTATAATTACTTTAGTTAAATGGGTCCCTTTGGAGAAGTATTCAATCTAGTTTATTCATCCAGACAAAATAAGGTATCATCTGTCCCACTTTCTGCCTAACCCCAGAATGGCTGGTGTCATTTGGTGAGAGTGGTCCTCCTGTCACCCAAGCAATAAGCCCAAAGCTTTATGATTTTGGCTACAAAGGCACACTCTGTGAATAAGCCCCAGGAAATCCAACCAACCCTTTCTTTTCAGGTTCAAATGTCTGTGATTATTTGATGGACCAGTCATCACCCCATAAAATCACATATAATTACATCTTATTACACAGTTACTATGTGCCAATTCCTCTGTGAAGAGCTCCAGCTGCACTACTGCATCACATCCTCACACTATCCCTATAACATAGACACTATGGTTATCCTGACTTGACAGACAAGAGATAGAAGACTTTAGGGCCAAGTAGCTTAGGCAGAGTCACATAAGTAGTAAAGTAAGGCTCAGACTCTAACCTGAGCAGTCAGACCCCAAAGTCTATGGCCTAACTTCAATTTAAATTATTTAATCAACTATTAGTTTTTAATAATTTCCAATATATCCTCACTACTGGGATACCCTATAAGTAGACCCTGGGAAAAAGGTAGAAGTGGAAGTATTGTATTTGATTGGGAATCCCAGAAAATGCCAAAAGGAAGGGGTAGGACATTGAGGCAGGGAAGAGAAGGAGAAGAATCATATAAGATGTATCTCTTATTACCAATATGAGAGACTAGGGTTCAATGGCAGTTAGAGAACTCTGGGAAATACCATGTAAAATGTGTGCACAGGCAAGAGAGCTGGGGTATTTTACACCAATTCCTAGCAGTTAGAGAGGTCAAGGGTTGTTCACAAGGAATATGAGCATGTGGACAGAGCGGGCTCTGGTGGCCAGAGAAAGCCCTTAGGCAAGGAGCTCTTCGGACTGGAGGTGGGAGCCAGTGAGCCTGCATGGAAACTAAAGGCCTTGGAGATGTGAGTAAGACATCAACAATTGTCACAGTATCTACTTCACTTTCTTCCTTTTCTAAATAAGTAACTTTATTGAGGTATAAATTATAAAGCATAATATTTACCCATTCTAGTTGTACAGTTTAACACTTTTTAGCAAATTTACCAAGTTGTATGACCCTCACCATAGTCTATTTTTTTCATCCCCCTGAAGCCTCCCCCCCCCCCCAGTAAGATCCCACTTGCCCATGTACAGTTAACCCCTGTTCCCACTTCTAGCTCCTGGCAACCATGAACTACTTTTTGTCTCTATGGATTTACCTTTCCTGGACATTTTACATAAATGAATCACACAATATGTGGTTGTCTACATAATTGAGAAAGTGCCTCTCAAAACGGCTAAGGTTGCAGAAAGGAAGTAAAAGCAAGGTGAGCAAATAAATTTTCCATGCGGATGGTGGGGATATTCTAGATGAAGCCAATGGTTGCATTACAATTGGCAATGAAGAGACAACCCATGCTTAGACTAGAGTCCCACCTTTTCTAGGATACATTCGCTTATATACATTTTTGAGTTGATGTGTTTTAAAGATGCTTTCAACACAAAGGACTGGCAGGCAGCAAGAAACCTTGAAGCCCATGAACCCATTAGCCTGAACTCTGGAATGAATGGGGTTGTCTCTAAAACTCCTGCTGTTAAACAGATCTAATGGTTTCTGATGATTTGGGAACTGAAGAGGTCTGTGGAAGTGATTAATGTACAGAGGGATCTTGCTCTCTTATCTGGTCTGCCAATCTGTTCACAGTTTCCTCTCTCTTTGTGGAAATAAAACAGAAAGAAAACCTGATGGAAGGCAACAAGAATAGGACAATTGGCCAACCGGTCAACCATGGTATGCATCCTATCGAGGGCCATGCCCTCTGTCTGTCGGGTGAACTGGTTACGATTCCCCAGGCACAGGGGCATAATTGGCCCAAGACTAAATGTTTGTGGTAACAACCACTGATAAACACAAATGTGTTGATGTGGGATGTGGTCTATACCAACTCGCCCAAAGCAGACTCTGACCTTACTGCTGAAGGTCATCTTCTCTGAGCTGTTTCTATTCCTTGATTCTGGACGAACCCACAGAGCGGAAGTTTGGCTGTTGCCCCTCTTGAAATCCCATCACATGTCATTTAGAAACACTCCCATTTTTTACCTTTGCATTATGCACCAACTGAGAAGTAGGCATAGAAACAAATTGCTGGCTAATGTATCACCTTTATTATTGGTAATTCTGGGCTGGAGGGTATGGCTTGGACCTTTGACCCCAAAGTGGTTCTCTGGTATCTGCCCCTGAGCCTGGGTCCTGGGATCCACTAAAGAGGAGTGGCAGGGGAACAAGAACACTTAACCCCGCCAACTGCAAGAGAACTGTGCTGGGCCCCAGGAGTGAAGACAGAGAGAGGTGGGCATTCACTCCTGTCTCCACAAGGCCAGCCCCGAGCCCTGACCCAGGCACGTTGACTCCATGTAAGGCACCCTTGGTTGGGGGAAAGGCCAGCACCCCAAAAGAAAGTCCAAGAGGCTGAGAGCTAAATCACCTCCAGATCTCATCTTCCCAATCAGATATTATTATTTCTCTACTTTAGGAGAGGAGGGAGGGATCAAATGAAGGGAAGGACAGACACTTCCATTTTAATAATTCCAAGGGTGGTGAAAATTTCTGTTCTTCAGATTAACAAAAATGTTATATTAAAAGAGAAAAAGTTTGCTCTATAGTCCATGTCAATATAACTTTCTCTCTTACCTCTCTGCAAATCTCTTCCCCCCCCTTCTTCCTTCCTTCCCCTTCCCTCTCCTCTCCTTTCACACCACGCACAGCACACACACACACACACACACACACACATCCCAGGAGTTTAAGGACTTGTTTATTAATCCTCTGAACAAAATAATGAATTTCTTTATTTTTTATATATATTTTTAAGATTTTATTTATTCATGAGAGACACAGAGAGAGAGACAGAGACACAGGCAGAGGGAGAAGCAGGCTCCATGCAGGGAGCCTGATGCGGGACTCGATCCTGAGTCTCCAGGATCATGCTCTGGGCTGAAGGCGGCTCTAAACCACTGAGCCACCCAGGCTGCCCACGAATTTCTTTAAATCTTGGTTTCCCTAAATGTAAAGTGAGGGACTATTTATGACTCCAGAATCTACAGGAGCTTTATTTTAGTCAGAAAGAATTTTATTCAGAAAAAATTCATCAGCTATAGGTTATGCTTTTAAAAAATATCTTCTCCTCCTCTACTGGCACTTCTAGCAAACATGTGAAATAGAACTTGCAAATTCATGCCTACAGGGGTCCAGCAAGTACAGGAATGAATTCTGGGGGCCAGATGTAGGACAAAAGGGAGTGGTGGGGACTGTGGGTGACTCGGAGTGCACAGGATGCCCAATTTTAGCCTATTGTTGTCATGTGGGAAGGAGGGTTCTTGTTGCATTTCCTAATGTTTCAAGATAAGGAAGACATTGACATTTTGTATGTATGTGCAAAACCCCTAGATTTTAAAAACCTGGCTCAGTTTTAAAAAAAATTGCTTAGACTAAATAAAATGTCTCTGCCAGCGTGGCTCAGTGGTTGGGCATCTGCCTTTGGCTCAGGTCGTAATCCTGGGGTCCTGCTACTGAATCCTGCATCAGGCTCCCCGTGGGGCTTATCTCTCTGCCTCTCTCTATATCATAAATAAATAAATAAATAAATAAATAAATAAATAAATAAATAAATAAATAAAATCTTTTAAAAAAATGTATCTGCCAACTCCATTTCACCCATAGTCAGCCACTTGCAATCCTGACCTATAGTGGCCACATGGATGGTGGCTTTCTTATGTCTAGAACCAGCTGCAATAGGAAAAGTAGATGCTTGCTTTGTGAGCAGTGGTTAGGATCCGTACTCCCTGAGTCTCCCTACTGCCTGTATGTGAATGTGTCTCATATTCCACCACTAGAAATGTATCCCCTTGGATCCTCAGGAATTACCCATGTCCAGAGACCCCAGGAGACAGCAAGTGTCCCTGGGTGCCCCCCCCCGCAAAAAAAAAAACTGTGCAACCAGATTCAGGGGGCTCTTCTTGCTCTCACCCAGTGCCCTGTCTTGGAAACAGCATGGTAACATGCACCTCCAACTCATACACCCTTAAAAGCACTGATAAGTGACAGGTTTCACTGTAGCTGTCTCAGGAGAGAGGCTGACATTACCTTTTGCATGTCAAACTTCCTAATTCTCTCCAATATTCCCTTCTTCTTGGTGACCACCACCTTAAAAAACAAAACAAAACAAAACAAAACAAAACAAACACAATGTCCTCAATAGCTTTTCCAGCCAAATTGGTCCTGTCATCCTTCACATACCTTCAGGAAACAAATACTGGCTTAGGATAATACTGAAAGCCAACAACTATGGAGCACTTAATGAGACAGGCCTCATTACTAGCACTTTTCAAGTATGTTTCTATGAAGATGCTATTATTGTTCCCAATATACAGAGTGGAAGATTGAGGCACAGAGAGGTTAAGTAACTTGCTCAAATCACACAGCCAGTAGGTAGAGGAATGAGGAATGAAAACCAGACAGTCTGCCTATAAAGTCTATGCTTTTTTTTCTTAAGGATTTTATTTATCTATGAGAGAGAGAGAGAGGCAGAGGGAGAGGGACAAGCAGACTCCCCACTGAGCAGAGAGCCTAACACAGAGCCTGATTCCAGGACCTGGAGATCATGACCTGAGCCAAAGTCAGACTGTAAACTGACAGAGTCACCCAGCACCCTAAGAATCCATGCTTTCAAAGAGGGTTTGGCAAACTTTCTCTGTAAAGGGCTAGACAGTAAATATTTAGGGGCTCCATACCAATACTCAATGTTTCCATTGTAGCATGAAAGCAGATACAGACAATTTGTAAGTGAATGGCTATGCTCCAATAAACTTTATTCACAAAAATAGGCAGCAGGCTGAAGTTCGCCAATCCCTGCTCTGGAACATAGCATGTTGCTGCTCAGTAGAATAAACCTCAGGCTGGCCCAAAGAAGTGAGCCCCTATTCTTCCTTCTAACATCCCCTTTACCACAACCAATAAGAACATCAGCAATAGCAACAACATTTGGACAATACTGGTTTGAGATGGGCACATGTGATAATCATATATCAGGATGAGGTTAGAGTCTCATGATTTATCCCACCATCCTAGTCAGCAGGTGTGAGAGTTAATTTTATTCATTAACTTGGAGAGTGCTTTGGATGAGATGAACATTTGAATTGGTAAACTTTGAGTAAGCAGATCATCCTCCATAATGTAGGTGGGCCTCACCCAATCAGTTGAAGGAATGAATATAACAAAAAGATGGGCCTCCCTGAGCAAGAGGGAATTCTCCAGCAGACTGCCTTTGGCCTGGAACTGTACCATGTACTCTCCTAGGTCTCTAACAAGCTAGCCCACATTGCAGACTTGGACTCACCCATCTCCATAATTATGGGAGCCAATTCCTTATAATAAATATCCTTCTAGAAATATATGCATATCCCATTGGTTCTGTTTCTCCTGACAATACTGACATTCCAGGCAATATTTTAGGTAGATGGTTGAGAATATGAACCCGCCTAGGAGTTAGAAGTGTCCAGAAGAGGGAGATGAGGGCAGGCAGAGAAGGTGGGAAGACCCGAACTGTTCTCAGCATAGCTTTGCTGAGGTCTGCCTCAGCTCACTGCCATCTCTTGAGGGACCAGTCTGTCACTCCAGAGCACTACTGGGCTGGTGTGGGCTTAGGACAGCATTTGGGCACTTACTGCTTTGGTCTAAAGAGGCGTGCAATACAGGGCAGTATAAATGTCTCCTGTTGCCATAAAGCCCCCATCCCCATTTTAAAATAGAGATTCTCAAAATAGTTTGCCAATAAATGCAACATTCCATTATTCCACACGTAGAGCCACAACACTCAAAGACAGAGATATGATAAGGAAGGATTGGTTGGAGAGAGGGGGAGGAGGGAGAGAATGAGAGCAAACCAGCCAGTCTTGCTTCAACAACAAAGCCTTCTGGATACAATGCCTGCACTCTTGACGTTTGAGACCAGATACTTTTTGTTGTGAGGGGGCCATCCTACACATGGTAGGATGTTTAGAAGATCCTTGGTCTCCACCCACTCGATTCCAGTAGCACTCATACCCTACCCCCAAGTTGTGACCCAAAATGTCTCCAGACTTTGCTAAATACCCTATGGACAAAGCTGCTCTTTGTTGAAAACCATTACATTAAAGGGTATTCCTACATGCCTCTCAAAGCTCAAGTTGTTTATATCCAAGGGAATGATGGGCTCATGGCAGTGGATACTTTTCTAGAGCACTAATTGTCTTTGGTAGTAATTTAAAGCATTATTTTTATATTAAAACAAATGCAGATATATTACAGAGTAGAATCCTAAACTCAAGGCTGGGAAAAATTTTCATCTGAGGTGGGGTGATTTTTGGCTACACTCCCAGAACACTTGGCAAGTATACATTTACATTTCTCTGCCCTGGGGGAAGCTAATAATAGCTACTGTTTATTGAGTGCTTACCTGGTGCCAGAAGCTCATTGTGGAGGCGATTTCCTGCTTGACTGGCACAGCTGGCTATAGTTAGTCCCATTTTGCAGATGAGAAGACTGAGATCCAGGGAGGTCATGTAACCTGTCCGGAGACTGGTGGCTGCTCAGTGACGAAGCTGGTGTTGGAACCCACCTATCTCAGTAAGCACCTTCCTGATGGGCTTCTGGGAAAATCTGTGAAGAGGTGAGCAGCAAAGAACCACCAGAGGCAGCATCCCAGCACTGTTTGATGGGAAAATTTAAGGAAAAGAAGACTTTGCTGAAACTGACAAGCTCTTAGCCCTTGGGAGAAGAAAGAGAGTTTCTGAAGCCAAATGCTGAAAAGGGCGGAATTGCCCAGGTGGGGTCTGTACCTCGTGAGTCAGCTTTGTAGCACAGTGTAAGACTCCAGAGTTTCAGCCCCAGACCCTCCTGAGTTGCTCCCAACAGCCCCAGCTGGGGCATTCCTTCAGAAATTTTCTCTCCCAGACTTTACGATTCCTTTTCTGTGTTTCAGCAGTACCTGTGGCTGCAGTGAGGATGGGTGGTTCCTTACATTTAGTCATTGTAAGAACTTCTACAGACTGTCATCTCCATGAACCACTCTTCATCTAATCTGCTCACTACTTTTGTTTCTTTAAATGGATTCACTCTTAAAGAATGGAGAAAGGGTATCTCCAGTGGCTCAGCGGTTTAGCGCTGCCTTCCGCCCAGGGCGTGATCCTGGAGACCTGGGATCGAGTCCCACGTCGGGCTCCCTGCATGGAGCCTGCTTCTCCCTCTGCCTGTGTCTCTCTGCCCCTCTCTTTCTCTGTGTCTCTCATGAACAAATAAATAAAATCTTCAAAAAATAATAATAATTAAAGAATGGAGAAAAAACAAGACTCATCTATATACTGCCTACAAGAGACCTGTTTTAGACCTGAAGATACCTACAGATTGAAAGTGAGGGAATACAGAAACATCTATCATGCAAATGGATGTCAAAAGAAACCCAGAGTAGTAATATTTATGTCAGAAAAAGTAGACTTTAAAACAAAGACTGTAACAACAAAGAAGGACACTATGTAATAATACAGGGGACAATCCAACAAGAAGATATAACAATTGTTAATATTTATGCACCCAACACAGGAGTACCCAAATAAACAAAACAGTTAATAACGAACATAAAGGAACTAATCAATAATAAAGTAATAATAGTAGGGGACTTTAACATCCCGCTTACATCAACTGACAGATTATGTAAACAGAATATCAGCAAGGAAACAATGGCTTTGAATGACACACCAGTACAGATGGATTTAACAGATATATTCAGAACATACCATCCTAAAGCAGCAAAATACACATTCCTTTCAAGTGCATATGGAACATTCTCCAAAATAGATCACATTTTAGCTTACAAAACAAACCTCAACAAATTCAAGAAGATCAAAATCACCATGCCTATTCTCTGACCACAAAGCTATGAAACTGTGGAAGTCAACTACAGGGAAAAATCAGGAAAGATCATAAATACACGAAGATTAAATAACATGCTATTAAGCAATGAATGAATCAACCAGGAAATAAAAGAAGAAATAAAAAAGTACATGGAGACAAATGAAAATAAAAACACAATGGCCCAAAGCCTCTGGGATGCAGCAAAAGCAGTTCTAAGAGAGAAGTTTATAGCAATACAGGCTGACCTCAAGAAACAAGAAAAGTCTCAAACAGCCTATCCTCCCATCTAAAGGAGCTAGAAAATGAACAAGCAAAACCTAAGACCAGCAGAAGGAAGGAAATAATAAAGATTAGAGCCAGAAATAAATGATATAGAAACTAGAAAAACAATAGCACAGATCAATTAGACCAGGAGTTGGTTCTTTGAAAAAAAAAATCAATAAAGTTGATAAACCTCTACCCAGACTCATCAAGAAAAAAAGAAGAAAGGACTTAAATAAGCGAAATCACCAATGAAGAGAGAAGAAATGGCAACCAACAACACAGAAATGACAATCATAGGAATATATTATGAAAAACTAGATGCCAACAAATTGGACAACCTGGAAGAAATGGATAAATTCCTAGAAACATATAAACTACAAAAACTGAAACAGGAAGATATAGAAAATTTGAACAGATTAATAACCAGCAAAGAAATTGAATTAGTAGTCAAAAAACTCACAACAGACAAAAGTCCAGGACCAGATGGCATTAAACCTATTCTTAACTATTCCAAAAAATATAAAAGGAAAGGAAACTTTCAAATTCACTAATGAGGCCAGCATTACTCAGATACAAAAACCAGATAGAGACACCACTAAAAAAAGTGATGTCCAGGCCGATATTCCTGATGAACACACATGCAAAAATTCTCAACAAAATACCAGGAAACTTAATCCAACAATACATTAAAAAGATCATTCACCACAATCACATGGGATTTATTCCTGGAATACAAGGGTGGTTCAATATATGAAAATCAATAAAATATTAATAGATATATAATATTGACACATCACATCAATAAGAGAAAGGATAAGAACCATACAATCATTTCAATAGATGCAAAAAATACTAATTTAACAAAGTACAACTTCCATTCATGATAAAAAGCCCTCAACAAAGTAGGTTTAGCAGGAACAAATCTCAACATAATAAAAGCCATATATGAAAAAGCTATGGAGCTAATCTCATCCTTAATGGGGAAAAACAGAGCTTTTTTCCACCTAAAGTCAGGAACAAGACAAGGATGTCCACTCTCACCACTTTAGTTCAACATAGCACTGGAAGTACCAGCCATACCAATCAGACAACAAAAAGAAACAAAAGGCATCCAAATAATTAAGGAAGAAGTAAAACTTTCACTGTTTGCAAATGACATGATTCTATATTTAGAAAACCCTAAAGACTCCACTGAAAAATTGCTAGAACTTACAAGCCAATTTAGTGAAGTCACGGGATACAAAATCAATGTATAGAAATCTCTTGCATTTTTACACACCAATAACAAAGCAGTAGAAAGAGAAATTAAGGAAACAATCTCATTTGCAATTGCACCAAAAATAATAAGATATCTAGGAATAAACCTAACCAAAGAGGCAAAAGACCTGTATTCTGAAAACTATAAAACACTCATGAAAGAAATTGAAGAGGAAAAAAAGAGAAATTTAAGAGGACATAAAGAAATGGGAAAAAAATTCCATGCTCATGGACCGGAAGAACAAATATTGCTAAAATGTCTAAACTACCCAAAGCAATCTACACATTTAATGCAATCTCTATCAAAATATCAATAGCATTTTCCACAGGGCTAGAACAAACAGTCCTAAAATTTGCATGTAACCACAAAAGACCCCAAAAAGCCAAAGCCACCTTGAGAAAGAAAAGAAAAGCTAGAGGCATCACAATTCGGAACTTCAAGTTATATTACAAAACTGTGATAATCAAAACAGTATGGTGCTGACACAAAAATAGACAGACTAATGGAACAGAATAGAAAATCCAGAAATAAACTCACAATTAGATGATCAATTAATCTTCAAGAAAGCAGGAAAGAATCCTCAATGGGAAAAAGCCTCTTCAACAAATTTTTTAGAAAAACTGGACAGCAACATGCAAAAGAATGAAACTGGACCACTTTCGTACACCATACTCAAAAATAAGCTCAAAATGAATGAAAGACCTAAATGTGAGACCTGAAACCATAAAAATCCTGGAAGAGAACACAGGCAGTTAATTCTTTGACATCAGCTGTAGTAACTTCTTTCTAGACACGTCTCCTGAGGAAAGGGAAATAAAAGCCAAAATAAACTATTGAGACTACATAAAAAGCTTCTGGGGTGCCTGGGTGGCATAGTTGGTTGGGCATCTGATTCTTGGTTTTGGCTCAGGTCATGATCTCTAGGTGGTGGGATCAGCCCCATGTCTGGCATCGCACTCAGTTCACATAGTCTGCTTGGGATTCTCTTTCCCTCTCCCTCTGCCCCTCCATCCTGTGCATGTGGACATGCCATCTCTTACACACTCTCTCTCAAATAAATAAATCTTTAAAAAAATAAATAAAATAAAAAGCTTCTGCATAGTGAAGGAACCAATCATCAAAACTAAAAGACAACCTACTGAATGGGAGAAGATATTTGCAAATGATATATCAGATATATATATATGATTATTCAAGATCTATAAAGAACTTACAAAACTCAACAGCCAAAAAAAAAAAAAAAAAAAACAAATAATGCAATTAAAAAATAGGCAGAAGACATGAACAGACATTTTTCCAAAGAAGATTTACAGATGGCCAACAGACACATGAAAAGGTGTTCAAGGGATCCCTGGGTGGCGCAGCGGTTTAGCGCCTGCCTTTGGCCCAGGGCGCGATCCTGGAGACCCGGGATCGAATCCCACGTCGGGCTCCCGGTGCATGGAGCCTGCTTCTCCCTCTGCCTGTGTCTCTGCCTCTCTCTCTCTCTGTGACTATCATAAAAAAAAAAAAGAAAAGGTGTTCAAGATCACCCATCATCAGGGAAATGCAAATTGAAACTACAGTGAGATACCACCTCACACCTGTCAGGATGCCTAAAATCTAAACACAACAAACAACAGGTGTTGGCAAGGATGTGGAGAAAGGAAAACCCTCCTGCACTATTGGTGGGAATGCAAACTGATGCAGCACTTTGGGGAACAATACAGAGGTTTCTCAAAAAGTTAAAAGTAGAACAACCATATGATTCAGCCATTGGACTACTGGGTATGTATTCAAACTATACAAGAACACTAATTCAAAGAGATACATGCATCCCTATGTTTAGAGCAGCATTATTTACAATAGCCAAGATATGAAAGCAAGCCCAAGTGTCCATGGCTAAATGAATGGATAAAGAAGATACAATATACACATTGTATCATGTATATATATATATATATAAAAAATATAATTAGGACTCAAAACAACAACATATACTATACTATATATATATACATATATATTAGGACTCAACATCATAGGCAAGAGGAAAAATAAAAACAATATATACTATATATATATATATATGTATATATACAAATACACACAATGGAATGTTATTCAACTGTAAAGGAATGAAATATTTCCACTTGCAATGACATGGATGAAACTAGAGTATAATACTAAGCAAAATAAGTCAATCAGAGAAAGACAAATACGATATGATTTCACTCATATGTGGAATTTAAGAAACAAAACAAAGGAGAAAAATACAAGAATGAGAGAAAGAGAAAGAAAGAGAGACCAAGAAACAGACTCATAACTCTAGAGAATAACTGGTGGTTACCAAAGGGGAGAGGGGTGAAGGGATGAGTGAAACAGGTGATGGGGATTCAGAGCACACTTATGGTGATGAGCACCGGGTAATGTATAGAATTGTTGGATCACCCTATTGTACACCTGAAACTAATATAACACTGCATGTTAACTAGCTGGAATTAAAATAAAAACTTAAAAGAATAAAAAATGGACTCCTTCTTTTTGAAAAGGTACATTTATTTGAGAAGCAAACTTGACATCACTACCCTAGAAGGAAAGGCTGGTTTTCCCTACTGTGACTAGAAAATCCCTGGAAAAATAAATACAAGGAAAAGAAGCAAGGCTATCACATTCTGTGTAGTTAGACAGATAGTGATCTTTGTTCAAAGGAGACCTGCAAGCTTTGGAAAAGTGTTAAAGTCACTAGCAGCTGGTTAAGACCTTCTCCCAGATGTAGTCAGAATAGCTGAAAACAATCACCACTCTAGGTGCCGTTAGTGTTCGGATCATACCAGAAACCATGCAGCTTCAACAATGCTATGGGTTTTAGACCCGACAACACACGTACACAGGTAGGGGGAGGGCTTGTTATGGGCTCAGTGATATCTCTCAAAAAGTTGTAGGTACAAATCCCAACCCCCAGTATCTCAGAGAGTAACTGTATTTGGGTTAGGGTCTTTAAAGGGCTAATTAAGTTAAAATGAGGTCATCATGGTCATCCCATCTGACTGGTGTCCTCATAAGAGGATGTGGACACAGACATGCAGAGAGGGAAAACCAAATAAAGACACAGGGAGAAGATGGAGATCAATGAAGCAAGAAGAGAAGCCTGGGAAGGAACAATCCCTGTTGACACCTTCTTCACCTTGCTTCCAGACGTCTAGCTTCCAGAATGATGAGAAAATAAATTTCTGTTTTTTGAGCCACCCAGTCTGCAATACTCTGCATGGCAGCTCTAGCCAACTAATACAGGGGTTACCAGGTCTGGAACCTTGAGCAAGTTACTTTGCCTCTTGAAGTCTGCCCCTGGGTTTTCTTATCTCTCCAAGATGGGGTAGCAGTACAGTCTACATTATGGAATTGTGAAGAGAATAAAAAATATGTTCAACATGGCTTGTCACTGAAGGTCCTGACACAGATTAGGACTCAAAACAATAACATAGGCAAGAAGAAAAACAAACAACAACAAAAAACCACCCTAAATTCTTATTATCACCATAGTTGGAATGTTTTCTGGGCCCTGGAGAACATGAAAATGTTTGCAAGTCTTTGTCTCCAAAGAGATAACCAAGACATAGGAGTATCGTGTGAAGCATGAAGGGCTCCATCTTCCATACTAACCAACTGGAGGGAGTGAGTGCGGGAGTAGGAAACAAACTCATCACTCTTCTTGCCTCTTCCCCAAAGTTATCAGATGTTTCAAAACCACCCAGTTACAGGGAGATGCTTGGGTGGCTCAGTTGGTTGACTCTTGGTTTTGGCTCAGATCATGATCTCATGGGTCATGGGATTGAGCCCGCATTGGGCTCTGTGCTGGGGAGAGATTCTCTGCCTCTGCCTCTCCATCCACTTGCACACATGTATCCATTAATTAATCTTTTTAAAAAACCCACCCAGTTACGGGGTTCCACCCCTCGCCCTCTTTTCCCACTCAACTCCTCCTTCATCAGGATGGCCATTTTCCCTGCCCTACCCTTACCTTTATCCTCTGCAATCTCTCAGTGTGCTTTGGGACCCCTTTCACATCCATCCCTACAGACCCGTAAGCACTCACCCGGAGCCCATTGCTTATAAACTGTAGAACCAGGCTTACGTCACCCTTGGCACATCCCAAGAGTGAGAGATCAAAAGAGTCCTCTTTTACAAATAATAATAATGAGCAAATAAATAAATAATGATCCACCCATTACTTATAATTTCTGCTTTTTAATTACAGTGATGGATAATGACTAAGTATAACGTAAAGTTTTTGCTGCCACAGTAATGGCCGTTGTAGTGTCTGTTTCCTGAGCACTTACTACGTGCCTGCACTTCAGTTGCACATACGATCCTTTGGATTCCTCGGATTAGCACTTCCACGTGGATGGTTTTATAATGCCCATTTCATACCTGAAGGCAGTGAATCATGGAGGAGCCCTGGGTTAGAGCCAGCACATCTGCCATCTAATAGATTCTAAGAGACACTGGGCGGCCGGGGCGGGGGCGGGGGGGGGGGGGGTGGGCAGGGAATGAAAAGGTGAAGACAATGCTGGAGAGGAGGGAAAGGGCACAGGGAAGTGCTTTTTTTATTTCCTCATGGGTCCCCTGCCCAGGAGCAGGACTATATCCTCCAAATTTCTCCACTTCCTGAGACTTGGAGAACGGTTCACCCTGGAACTAGGGCAATCCATCAGGATCATATGGCCAGTGTTCTCCCGATCGATCCTAGCTGGGCTAGTTTGCTAGGGCTCCCTTAACAAAGAGCCCCAGCCTGAGCAGCTTCAACAATGGTCTCACCTCCAAATAACATCACATGGAGGGCTAGGGCTTCAACATATTTGGAGGTGGGAGATTATAGAAATGTATACATTGGGCTCTGCCCCTCGTTCCATGCACAGAATTCTTTTTTTTTTTTATGATAGTCACACACACACACACACAGAGAGACAGAGAGAGAGAGAGAGGCAGAGACACAGGCAGAGGGAGAAGCAGGCTCCATGCACCCGGAGCCCGACGTGGGATTTGATCCCGGGTCTCCAGGATCGCGCCCTGGGCCAAAGGCAGGCGCCAAACCGCTGCGCCACCCAGGGATCCCCATGCACAGAATTCTTAAAACCCTTGTGACTTCCTAAGTGGTAAGAGCACTGAGAGCTTCCTTTGTTCTACTGAGGTGACTCTGGTGGGCTCCTGGATGGGGGCTGGTCCCCAGAAAGACCAAGTCATGATTAGAAGCCTGCAATTTTCAGTAACCTCCCCCAACCATACATGCCTAACTGTCCAGAGAGGGGAGAGGGGCAGAAATAAAGTTCATAACTGATCATGGCTATTAGAGGAAGCCTCCATAAAATCCCAATAGTATGGGTTTTAGGAGCTTCCAGGTTAGGGAACATATCCACATACTGAGATGGTGACAACTTCCATTCCAGGGGGACAGAAACTCCTGTGCTTGGGACCCTCCTCTCAGACCTTACCCAATAGAAGTCTTCACCTGGTTATCCATCCATATCCTTATTTCCTTTGTCATACCCTTTAATAAACTGCTTGATGTCAGTAAGTGTTCCCCTACATTCTATGAGTTGTTCTGGCAAGTAATGGAATCCACGTGGGGGAGGTCATGGGAACCTCTGATTTGTAGCCAAGTGAGACATTGTGGGTAAATCAGGGGACCTACTACTTGTGACTGGTATCTCAAGTAGGGAGAGAAGCCAGTCTTGGGGGACTGAGCCCTTAACCTGTGGGATGTGACACTATCTCCAGGTTGACAGTGTTAGAATGAAGTTGTAGGACACCCAGATGGCTGCAGCATGGCTTGGTGGTGTGGGAAGAGCCCCCAGACATCTGGGTCAGAAGTATTGTGTGGTAGTCGTATGAGAGCAAAGGAAACACACAGGAGGAGGACTGGGGTTTTTCCTTCTTTGGGGGGCAGTGGTGGTGTTGCGGGACACTTTGTGTACTCAGCTCGTATAACAATGGCCTCTCCTCCCTGTGTCTCTCCACACCTTCTTCCCTCTGCCTGTCTGTCCAAATTTCCCCTTTTTAAAAGACACTAAGGGGTTAGTGCCTACCCTAACGACCACATTTCAATCTTTGTAATGATTCTATTTCCAAATAAGGTCACTTTCTGAGATAGTGGCTTTAGGGCTTCAACAGATGAATTTTGGGGCCACACAGCTCAACCCATAACACCAGCCACACGGGTGTGCATCTTAGGTTAGGGACTTCTCCTGACAGTCCAGCTCTACTAAGGTTCAACATCCTTCTCCAATAGGAAGATAACCTCCAGTTCAACCCATACCTTCTGTTGTCACGGTGTAAATTAATCGCCTTATAATCTCCGAAAATAACAACATTCTCTCTTTTCTTTTTTTAAGCCTTAAATTTTGGACGCTGTTTGTAGCTGAACCACCACCCCCCACTCCTGCCAATTAAAGGACACAAAGAAAGGGAACTGAGAAGAGAGACTGGGGGGCAGGGTATTCAAATCATTGTCTTTAGTTCAAAAAGTGAGCCACATGCTCTCAAGGACTGGATAAGGAAGGTGTACTCATGGTTGTGGTTCAGAAGCCTGAGAGCTTTGGTTTAAAAATAGGCGAACTGAAATAAACATTGAGAGCAAGCTACTCAGATGGCACCAAAATAGAGTGGTAATTGATCTAATGCAACTTTTGCCTCGGATAACATCATTATTTGTGAAATTATGTCAGTGTTGCTGCTGCCAAGTCAGCAAGCACTTACAGGACGTGACTTCTAATTTGGGAATTGGACTATTTGTGGCTCCTCTTCGAAGACAGCAGGAACTCAGTGGACACCCGATGGCCAGACTTCTGAAAGTGCACAGGTTTGAGCTTGAAACCTGCAACACTGGAATGTAGAGGAAGTGTCCTGTACAAGTGTCCCTCTGAAGACGACTTGCTGCCTGGCTCTAGGGAGTGTTGGCTGGAAGCTCGCCTCCAGCTGTCAGCTCCTTCAAGGTCAGCCCACACACCCTGTGACTTCATGAAACAGGGGTAGGAGCTAAGGACCCATTCATGTCACTCCAGGTGTGACCTGGTACTTGCTCCAGAGCTAAGACCTGCCTGACATGTGATTTTACTTCTTACTGTATCTCCAACCCACTTAATGCCCTTTCTTCTTCCCGGTGTAGTTTCTTACCACATACCTCACACCCTAGACTTCAAATCCACATCTGCTTCCAGAAGACCTGGCCTGCCACAGGTCTCTCTAATGAATGAATGAATTAATTAATTTCAAAAGTTGAGGTGTGTTTCCATCTCTACCTGTGGTGCTCCCAAAGGTCAGAGGGTATAACTGTCCCCTTGAGCCCTCATGAAGCCGGCGGTTGGATTCTTTGGTGGAATTTCAAGGAGAAAAAACTGTTAGATTATTTAAAAATATGATGCCAGATTTTCATTAGTTTGGCTTACACAAAATAAGGCACAGGTGTAAAAGCTTGTGTTAGAAAGGACAGGCATTCCCTTATTCACATTTTTTCCCCACAACTGCCTCGATCCAGCCACTGTTCAAGGTACCGTGACCACCAAGGTACACAAGATGGACATGGGTTCTCAGAGCTCAGGTTCTATGGGAGGAGAGCGACAACATACAAATAAAGGAGTATGTTAATGAGGAAGTATAGATCTTTAAAACCCATGAAGAGGGGATCCCTGGGTGGCACAGCAGTTTGGCGCCTGCCTTTGGCCCAGGGCACAATCCTGGAGACCCGGGATCGAATCCCACGTCGGGCTCCCAGTGCATGGAGCCTGCTTCTCCCTCTGCCTGTGTCTCTGCCCCTCTCTCTCTCTGTGACTATCATAAAAATAAATAAATAAATAAATAAATAAATAAATAAATAAATAAATAAATCCCATGAAGAAAATCAAATGAGGGATGGTACTGGTGACTGGGGTCTGGAAAGATTTTTGTGATAACATGGCCAAGGAGGACTTCTGGAGGAGGTGGCTGTAGCGCTGAGACATGAAGGGCCAAGGCAATACAGGCGTCTGCAGATACTTTAGCTTTTGGAACTGAAAGGACTGACAAATTCCTATTCAGAGCTGAATTTAACCAGCAGCATTGTTTAGAGGATGGAGAGGACCACTCTGCCTATCTGAGCTGGTGAGCTGGACCACTGACCATCCCTCGTGGCCTCCATGGAGATTGCATCAAGGACTGGACGGCCACAGAGATTTGGCCCAGATTGGAAACGGCTTATCAAAGTGATTCTGGATTCTCACACTCGATTTTTATGTAGAAACAGTGGGGAAAGTAGCTCATCTACTCCCTTGGTTTATGTTGTAGGTCAGAGATGACAGGGTTCCCAATTAACAGGCATTTAAACTACCCCTTATGATCCTCGCTGGGCTTTCTTGCTTGATTTTTTTTTTTTAACTTTGTCTAATTCTTGGCAACTCGATTTTAAAGGTCATTATATTAACTGCAAAGATGAATCAAGGGGTGAGGTCACGTTTCATCCAGGGAAACTCTTTCGTCTTGTGTGCTGTCATTTTCATGCCCCATCGATGCAGATCTAGGTTTTAAAAAGATAATTCTATTTCAACATAGTATTCTTTGGGGGGAAAAAGACTCCCTTCCCTTCCAAAACCCAGCTTTGCCTTCTCATCAAAGGAAGCCTTTGTATCGAGTTTGTCTCTCTCATATCTGGGAGAACAGCTGGGCTCACCAGCCCTACTCCAGCTGAAGAAAGCTGTGGACTTTATTGTAATCACCTTGTTGAAATATTTGGAATTGTATAGCAAGAGACTGGTTCTATGTTGCCATAATTTATGACAAAGACCTGAATAAATCCCCAGACATGGATTTTCTATAAAATCCTTCCTTGTGAAACTTTGTTGCATTGCAAAATGGAAAAAAGAGAAGAAGAGAGGGAAAGGGCGGAAAAGGCCCACAAGATGTATATAGATCTCCAAGGATGCCATTTCCATTCATCACATTTACTGTAAAGACATGGGTTTTATTTGGATGGAAAAAGAATGAATCATAGTGGTTTTAGACTCTAATGTGGAGCTTGCTTGTAGCATTTCCCTCTGATCTTTCTGCTTCCTCAAGATCAACTGAATTATGGAAGGAAAAACACTTGCAAAGAACACTTTCTATCAACCCTAGAATGTTCTGTGTCAGGATGGGCATCAGGAGATAGAAGGAAATCTCCTTTTTGTGCCCTTTACCAGGGACAGCCATTAGTCTGAATGTTTAAGAATATATCACAGTTGCAGTGAGAAGTATATTTTACTTACTCAAATTATATTATATGAGGTGGGTAGTGGGGAGAGCGAGAGCAAGAGCGAGAGCGAGAGTGAGAGAGAGAGAGAGGAGGGATGGAAAGGGAGAGAGGGAGTGAAGAAAGATGAGGCCAAGCTAGAGGAGGGACAATCTTTTAAATCATATAGTTTATTTCAGCCTCCATCCCACTCATAGCCTGAGAAAGCAGGAGATGGAAAATCTGACTCTATGGATCCCTCCTTTTGTCCTCTTGGCTCTTGCAATATGAGCATCTCCCCATGCTAAGTGCCAGATTGCTGTTTTTCTTCACTGTGATCTCTTAAACACAACTCAACCTTGTCGTCAGTGGCTAAGCCCAAGGTACAGTGGTCTTTTCAAGACAGAGGGAAATGGGCTGTGTTGGACACACTGAGAAACCATCCACTTCCTCATGGCATGGATAATTTAAGAGGACTTTTAGGTGAAAGGACTCTCTGTGTCTTTTTTTATATGATGACTTTGGAATCTAGCTGCCTCTTAAGATCCTTCTTGGGGCACCTGGGTGATGGTGGTTGAGCATTTGCCTTGGGCTCAGGTTGTGAACCCAGGGTCCTGGGATCAAGTCCCGCATTGGGCTCCCCGCGGGGAGCCTGCTTCTCGCTCTGCCTATGTCTGCCTCTCTCTGTGTGTGTTTTTCATGAACAAATAAATAAAATGTTTAAAAAATCCTTCTCTACTAGGGTCCCCCTCAGTGAGCAGATAGGGATTATGGAAGGGTCAAAATTTTTTCATTATTTGCCAAATGCAGAGAATGAGAATGTGCTCTGTGGCAGGCACTGTGTTGAGGTTGGAGGATATTACACGATAATGCAAAAAGAGGTTTCTCTCTGGTCTTTTCATACAATCAAAGAGTTTAAAAGCTGAGAAGACCCTTGGAGAATATCATCTATCAAGAACAATGCTGAGCAATCTTCTGCACACAGGACTGCTTTGGGGAAAATAAACATGTTTTCTGGCCACATCCTTTTGGTTTGTTGAAAGTGAATTCAAAGTGAAAATAGTTTTATTTAGTTCCTTGGCGGGAAGGGGGACATTCTCCAAACTGAGCTTACTTGCTTGATTAAATAGAAGGCTATCAATAAATGATTTGACATTGCTTTTTAGCCACAAAAAAGGCTAAAATTTGGGTATATTTTAGAAGTAGGCCCATAGAGTTAGCTTTTAGATGGTTCAATTTGAAATTAGATCATAGACTGTATCTCAGAGTTTAGGCAAGTCACATGTCGCCCAGAGATTGCGGTCATTTAGCCAGGAGGCAGTGAGTGGGGTGCTGTGGTTGATTCCACTTTTCATCTTCTCCAGCACATTGTGTAAAACTGGGTCCCTCTCTTGGGTTATGTGTCTGTGTTATTTAGAACTCTTTTGATTGCGAGAGACTAAAAGGAAAAAAAATATGAAAAAAGAAGGGGAGATGTAAAATCTCACATGACTTCAAAAGCCCAGGTGTTAGTATCAGGCATGGTAGGAGTCAGATGTTCAAGTCATTGAAGCGGTACTTGACTCTTCCCTTCTCTCAACCTCAGTTTTCCTCTCTGGCTGCTCCATTCCTAGGCACGCTCTCTCTGTGTGTACCCACAACCTGCTAAGCAGAACCAGGCTTATACTCTCCCAAATCCAAGTCCACTAGCAAAGAGTTCCCTCTTTCTAGGTCATGTCTGCCCAGTTCTAGAATTAGAGCTGATGGGTTGTGCCTTGTCTCAGTGGTCTCATGGGCCAGAATGGTCTACTGGTCAGAGACGGGGCCAGATTTACATAAACCATATGTACAGACAGTGAGGAGAGTGATTCTCTAATGAAAATTGGACTGTCATTTACTGGATGATGTGGGGGGTGCGGTGGGCGTGGTCCCGGAAATGCAAAGGAAGGCTCTCTACCATCCTTTCAATCTACCTGGCTGTTCATTCATCCACTCAATAACGCATTCATTCATCCACCCACCCCCATCCACAAATCTACCCGTCCACTCACCCACCTAGTCACTCAGATAACTAGCTAGCTAGTGACTGCTCTTCCCTCTATTGTAGAAAGCAATTAAACGTTCAGCACATGGCATATCAGGAGTTTCAGGACCATTTTTGAAACAAATGAATAAATGAACTTCATCGTATTCTCATTGTAGACACAATAAAAAGATGAATCACAATGGTTAATGTATAGTTGGGATCTGTACCCATCTCTTCAACTATGTTTTCTCAGGAATATGTTGCCTTATCTGCTAGGGAGTAGGAAAGTCCCCAGCAAGGCAGACGTATTTGAATTATTGCCTAAACACAATGGCATCATATAAGGGTATACTTATCTGTGGTTTTATTAACCAGTGTTCATTTTTATCCCAGCATCATATCCATCTTTTCAAAAGAAAAGTTTACCCTCATTATAATGCCACATCACAGAAAAAGCCCAAATTTAAATAACAATTTTAATGTCAAAAGCTAGGTATACTCTGTTTTGTGCATAGCTCTCATCCTTGAAGCTACTACCCAAACCATTGAAATATGCTTCAAAATATGTATGTCTTAATAAGGCTTTAGGGATAACCATGATGTGGGTGGAGGGAATTAGAATGGAGGGCACCTAGAATAATCTCATGTGAAATGCCTTGGTATGGACCCAACAAAGTTTGAAGCTGTGGGGATAGGAGGTGGGGTGGTCAAACATGCTTTCACCATCATCTTTAAGACTTTTCTGCAATTATATATATGTATATACACACACACACACACACACATATATATATATGTATATATTTGTATATTTATATCTTACAAACATATATATTTATATTTTGCATATATGTATCGTATGTGTGTATATGTACATATATACATGTACATGTATATGGATATATATATATTCTTTTTGGTGAAATTTAGGTACCCTATAAGCTTAAGCCTATTTGATACATGTTTTATCTGGATTGTAGCTCTGTTATCATAGTGTTTTGTACCCAAGGATTACAAGACATGAGTTTAGCATCAAATTTAGATTAACTGTTGATTTCTTTACATTGTTGAAAGGAAAGAAAAAAAAAGTGACTGGGAGCTAAGACTCTTTGGTTCATTCAAATTACTTAACAACTATTAATTGAGCACCTACTATATGCCAGGCAGTGTTCTGTGATACAACAGTGGATGAAGCAAACAGACACAAATCCTTTCCTTTCCTTCATGGAACTTAGAACCAGTTTCCATCATTCAGAAGTGATTTGCATTTTGATGCACCAATTGCCTTCTATGGGCATCTGTTTTCCAGTTTGTAGTAGGAGAGGTGATGAAACTCTCAACACCAAGAAAAGGGACCACTTTAAGAATGAAGCTTGGGAAAAGGAAAACTCAAAGGACAGAGTACCTCTATCCAAACATGGAGAAAAGTTTCTGTTTATGGATGAGGATAACTGATCTGTGTGGCCCCTAGGTAGTGAGTTCTTTGTTCCTGAAAGTGTGCAAGCAGATGTTGGAAATGAACTTGGCAAGAATGCTGGAAAAGGAATAGGCTTCTAAACATTCTTCCGAATATGAGAGTATAAGCATAATTAACACTACCCTCCACTATCTTGATACTGTGCCATTTGGCCCATGGGACCTTCATGTTTGCCACAGTAGGAGAAGAGAGGCCGGGAGGTAACATCTTGTTACTGCTCACAGCCCATTGGCCAGAATGAATCATATGGCTCAGACCTAATATCAAGGAAAACAAGGAAACATAAGGGAGAACATGAATATATGGTGAGCACCTTCTCTGTTAAGTAAGATTTTGTAAAAATGGAGACAATTATAAGAATACCTATTTTGGAGTCATTTTTAGAATTAAATGAGCTAAAATTGATAGCTTATTGAATCATGTGTTATCCAGTGACTGATATTCAAAAGAAAAAAAATGAACCACTGAGTTTCCTGGCAGGACCAATGGAGAAGATGCTGGAAGGAGTCGCTTGAAAAGCACTGGTCTTACATGGACGCACCCCCACACCTTGACTTGATGCCTTAAATTCCAGCATCAGAGCCATGCTGCTGCCACTCTACATCTTTGGGTCTGGTGTAGCCCTGGGATTTGAGATCAGGAGTTGACACAGAAAGGCCAGGTGGGAAGCCGCCAGTGACTATATCAGTCAGGCCACCCCAGAAGGGGAGGGAGGTGGCATGGGCTTGCTCTTTATATACATGGTCAGAAAGGCGGTTTCCCCTCAGTGGAGCATCCTAAGTGCAGGCAGTCCATCTGAATTTGAAATGAATTCAATTTAGCCTTCTGTAATTGCTTATTTGATTCCTGACGATGACATGCAGTTAGGAGGGAAATTGACATTCTATCATTTCTGTTCCAATGAACCAAACTCCGACAAGTTCCCTCCTAGGTACTTTGTGGTAGCCAGACCACCTGCTCTTCTGGTATGGAGAAATTAGCAAGCATGGGGATCTGGGACATGGATTCCTAAGCTTGGTGCTTTTTAGAGGATTATGAATGGATGAATAAGGTAGGCAGCCAGGGTTATGCCTGAACCTCCTTTTCCCCAGCTCATACACAATAGATCTCCTTTCGAAGAGCACTTAGGATGGCTTTCTGCTATAGAAATATGAATTATCTTACTAGTTATCCAGCGATCATTTATGTTCAAGGTCATTTAAAAAAGAATCTCAAACAATTTAAGAGTCTCGAGTCATCCCCAGTAAATCATAAAAGGCCTGAGAGTTCCCAACACAGAAAAGTATTTGTCATGTCACAGCTACCCAACGCCCTCTTTGTCCAAGCCTTTATATGACCACCACATAATGAATTATGCCCACAAAGATGTGAGAAAGGTGAGCCCATTAGAGTTAAGGAGAGGCCAATCAGACAAACAGGATGGGGCCTGACAAGATTCTCAGAATGTGGTTGAAGGGTCAGCAAGAGCTTTGCGTCTTATCAGCGAAAGAAGAAAATCCACAAGAGCTTCAATAGAAGGCCCTAATGTCAATATCCATGGAAACGAGCCTCCCATGTGGCTTGGATAGATGTGATTTGGATGATAGTCCCATGAAAAAAAATGTAAGCATGAAACTTTAGAATGATACTTCTCTATGAGGGCAATTTCTCTTTTTCCTCTCAGAGAACACCTGGCAATATAAAAACTTTTTTGGTTGTCACGCCCACAGCGGGGGCTACTGGCATATAGTGAACATCCTACAACGCCAGCACAACTGCCTACAAGGTAGAATTATCTGGTCTTGGTGTGAGCTTGAGAGACTGCACCACGGAGCAAGGGGCCAGGCACAGGATGGTGTCCACTTCAGATGAGCAGGGTCTGCTGCTTTTGCAAAGACAGTCTCTGCTGCCCTTGAGCAAGCTTCATGGCAAGTCAAGGAAGGTGAAATCCACTGATGTTGGCTCAAACACCTAATCATGCTCTTCTGTTTAAAATCGTCAACTGATGTCCTATTATTCTCAGGGAAAGGTCCAAGATGCTTATTAACACAGCCTCCCTAGGGCCCTATGTAAGTATTTTCCTCATCTTGTGCAGCAAGAAGAAGGCTAGAATTTAGGAAAGAAACACTGATCAGGTCACCCTGCTTTTCCATGTTACGTTAATGGAAAAGGTCAGAAAAGGAAAATAAAAAATGATCTGTCACTGGTGTACCTGCAGACACAGGGGGAGAGAATGGCGGCAAATGAATCTCATCCATAGACCCCTTGAGGGTTACCAAAAGGTTGATTCTCAAAGAGCAACAAATGTCCGATTTGTTTTAAGATACCCGGGAGTAACTAAAACAAAGACGAGAGAGGGGAGTCATTCAGAAGCCCTTTCTCCCTCATCCTCCCTTTAGAGTCCAGGCTTTGTTTTCTACACAGCAGCTCTTGTGGGATTCTGGAAAACCAGAAGGCTGATGAGAATTTCAGCAAGTTTGTCTGGTGGCTCCTGGTTTCAATATGGCTAAATGTTCTTCAGCAAAGATACCTATCACTCTTCCCAGCTTTTCTGTAGGCTTAGATTGGTCTTTCTGTGGCATAGTACAGGCTGAGACTGGAGCGAAGGCCTGGTTTGATCTGGGTTCCACACTGCTCCACTGTTTGCTCACTGCGCTCCTGTCGCCCATCCACTGGACTTTGCTCAGGACCTGCAGCATCCTGTTTCCTCTTCCCACGAGTTCTGCCTTCAGTTTGGGTGCCAGGCTCTGCCTTTACTTCTTCTCTTACACACACATGTACAAACACACCTATACATACACACACATATACACATCCATCCACCCAAACCTACACATTCACACATACACACACACCCATACATCTACACACATATACACACATCCATCTATACACATCCCTATATACCCACATCCACCCACACATACACAATCCATGCAAGCCTACACATCTACACACATTCTCACTTCCACACGTACATCCATCTATACACATCCATACCCACATGACACACACATATCCCCACACATCTGCACACACATACCCATACATTTACAACACCCCCCACGTATCCATCTATACACATCCATACACACACACACATCCATACACTCACACACCCATATATCTACATACATATCCATCAACACACACCCATCCACATCCACACACACCCATACATGCCCATATAAACCTTACATTATTTACGCTTGCTCATCTTACTGGTATCAAATAAAATATTATTTTTGGAATGCTTTTCCTCACTCTCCCTGACCTGGCTCCTTTCTTATATATTCCTATGCCTCCCTTGTCACACTGACACTGATTTTTTTAAAACAATTTCAAGAGCCTTTATTGAAACCAACATTCAAATAGTATCTTAAGGGTGAAATTCTGTTTTAGCAAACCCAATTTAACAATTCCAAATACATATAAAAACATTTAGGGGTGCCTAGGTTGGTGCAGTTGGTTGAGTATTCAACTCTTGGCTTTGGCTCAGGTAGTCATGGAGCCCTACATCGGGCTCTGGGCTTAGCACAGCGTCTGCTTGAGATTCTCTCTCCTTGTCCCTGGCCCTCCAACTCATTCTCCCCACCACTCCATTATTTCTCTTTCAAATAAATAAACAAATCTTTAAAAAAATATAAACCTCCCCCAAAATTAAAAATTAATCTTGTTAATGGTGGTGATTTTCCCTTTCCCCATTTTATGTGATATACTTCACTGCACCAAATAAAGAGAAAACTTTAATCATCTGTACCAAAAAAAAAAAAAAAAAGGAAAATTGCATTTTGACAAGTGCCAAATGTCGAAATCACATCAAATCAGAGTCTAATTATAGGCTTAATATGGTGTAACTAAGGCTTCTAACATGACAGCCCACAAACCCAGTGTGAATCCCCACCATCCTGAGGGGTTTCGTAGCATGATTTTGCTGGACTAGTGCTGTATTCCACAGATTCACATATTTTTCTATCTTTTGAAGAGCAGCTCCATGAGGACAGTAGCCCAGGCTGCACTGCACCTACATGTACTGCACAAAGGCAGCTATCCCAGAAGGTTCCTAGGGGCTGAAAGTAGCCCCCACTCTTGGCCTGCTTGGCCATGGTTGTATGCTCACCAAGTATCCCCTGCACCCAGTACAGGCTTGGAATGGAGCCATAGCCCGGAAATGGGGATCAGTGGCCACTGTCTGGCTGAGCTCCAGCACCATCCATCACTGAGAGGGGTGGGAAGAGCTGCCTTGCAGGCAGAGAGGCCTCCCAGGCCCACACAGCAGGCAGTACCTCCTTGTTAGCATGTGATTCACACAGGTCAGCCAACAGCCAAGCTATAATCTCAATAAGTCAGGAGGCTGGGCCACCAGTTCCCAGGGACGTGCCAGAGTCCAACTGCGAACCCAATGAGGCTGAGAGCCCATGGCCATTGGTCCAGCACTCTCAAAAGCAATCAGTGAAAAACACCAATGGATTGTGAAGGAAATCATCCCTTCTTCCTTCCTCTGTAGGGAGACATTGAAAGTCACACCAAGTTTCTAAGGCTCTGACTCCTATGTCCCTGGATAAAGAAGATCACCTCCCCAAGCCTTTGTTCTTCATCAATAAAATGGGTGTGAGAATAATAGTCCCAACCACCCAGTATAAACATGGGAATGCATTTAATGCTATAACATGGTGCATACCACATGGTGTGTGTGTCTGTGTTTAATGAATACTTATAATGGCCCCAGATTCAGCCAAAAGGAAATCTAGAGAAGTAGACAGTGAGGATGGCAATCTCCATCTGGGCTGTCTTGATTTGTCTTATCACGCTCCTTTGGCCAAGCTTGTTAGCTCCCATGCAATTATCCAAGTCCTGGACAAACCACCAGAAAAGTTGTCACTGATGACAGAAGAAGGAAACAAGGGATACTTGTATGTAATCTTCAGGAGACATGGGCACTCCTGTCTTATCAATATAGGTGTTCCCAAAGCTGCCAGAGAGACCCAGAGCTTACAGTGGAGATGCCACAAGGAGTGGGGGTGGGGGGCGCACATGGACTGGACCCAGGCCACCACGGCCAGAGACATTCTCTGTTTACCTGTTTTCTAGATTGGCATTCGGCCCCAGTTCTTGTTTAGGAGAAAAGAGAGCTCTTCTGCTAAAAGCATACAGGTTAGATGGATGGTTATTAGCTACTTACTAGAATAAGATTCTATGAGTGTAAAACCACATGGGCTGCTGTATGTGCAAATATAGCTAGAGGAAGATCCGATTATACTGGGTGCCACTTAAAGCCGGGAAACACCATTCCGAGAAATCTCCCCTTGAAAATCTTGCATTTTACATCCAAGTGTTTGGGATTTACAAGTGTAAATGTGCTTACCCATCCATGCATCCCTCTCACAAATATTCCTTGGGGCCCTCTATGTGCTCAGCACTGTGCTAGGCTCTAGGGGGAGATACAGAATAATAGAATAGAATTGTTTTCTAGAATTGTTTTCTAAATCCTAGTGGGGAAGAAAAAATATCTAAACTATTAATGATAGTATGATTTCTGCATTCAACCAATATTGAGCACCTCCTACCTGCCAGGAATTATTCTAGGCATGAGGGGACACAACACTGAATAAAGCATAATAGTGCTTCCTCTCATGGAACTTTTGTTCTAGTTGGGGTGAAGGCGCAGTAAAAAGAAAAAAAAAAAAAGCAAATCAATGTGCATTTTACACTGGCTAGTGATAAGAATTTTCAATAACAAAGCCAGGTAAAGGGATGGAAAGTGATGGGAAGGGGCTGCTATTTTCAGTTGGGTGGTCAGGAAAGGTTTTTGAGAGGAGATGGTATTTGGGCAAAGAAGTGAAGCTGAATCAAGTCAGATGGTGAACCTTACCAGGTTCAAGGGAAGTGAATTCTATGCAGGAGGGAGTTAACCAGCACAAGCCCTGAAATAGAGGATATTTGGAATGCTCCAGAGCAGCAGAGAGAAGGGGAATGAAGGGGACATGGGAGGGACCGGTGGGGTCAGTTCATGTAATGTGACCGACACAGCTTAACAGCCTTCAGTAGAAAGCAGGCATCAACAGCAGAGGAAAAGTTAACTCTGAGAAGCAAAACCAACAACACCCCCCCAAACCCAGCTGCTACATAATGAACCTGGCAAACAAGGCATCCGGTGAATTATGCCCAAGAGTCAGACACTCATGCACCACTCACTGGGCAGGACAGTTCCAGGGCTGCTTACGCTTGGAGAAGCTGGGGGGCCTCCCGCTCTTTCCGCTGAGCGGGAGGAATTAGGGAATGGGATGCAGCCACCTCTAGCAGATGCGTCTCCTGCTCTTTGACTTCCCAGCACCTTCCTCTGCTCCAGGCACCACCTTCTACCGCAGGACTGGACAGCACCTTTCCTGGCCTCGCTGGTAGTGGGACTGAGAGCTCGTGACCCAGTGTCCACCAATCAGGTTGCTTGTTGCAGGCTTCTCCTTGGAAGCCGTCCAACTTCTCAGGGCAGCAGGACCCCAGGCTTAGCACAGCATCCAGAAGCTGGCATGGCGAGGTCCGTGGGCCCTCCGGTGGGGACAGGGTGCCTCCGCTGCACCACCTCTGCAGTGTGAGTTTAGAGATTGCCCTTGCCGTCTTTGTCCTCAAAGCCGGTTCTCTCCAGCCGTATTTGGTTTCTACCACCACTGTCACAAATGACCACAAACATAGTGGCTCAAAACACCAGAAATTTCTTCTCTCATAGTTATGGGGGCTAGAAGTTCAAAATCTAGCTGTTGCAGGGCTGTGTTCACTTAGGAGGCTCTAGGGGAGAATCCGTCCTTTGTTTTTCCCAGTTTCTGGAGGCTGTTGGCATTCCTGGACTTATGGCCCATGGTGCCAGTTCCTGCTTCTGTGGTCACATTGTCTTCCCTTCTCTGTGTCTTCTCTGAGTGTGTCCTCCCCAGCTTCATTCTTAGAAGGACATTTGTCATGGGATTTAGGGCCTACCTGGGTAATCCAGAATGATCTCCTTACTTCCAGATCCTTAATTACATCTGCAAAGACCTTTTTTTTCCCCCAAATAAGGTCACATTTACAGGTTTTGGGGGATTACAATATGGACATAATACTTTGTGTACCACCATTTGAGATCTGCTACACCACCTCTGAGAGAGCCTGTGAGCTAACTACTACTTTGTAATATATCTACTTCCAGCTTATACCACTCTGGGTTGGTTCAGAAGCCTGCCACTGGCATCCCCGAACCTCTATTTCCATTCTATGTCCCTAGATAGGACAAAGCATCTGGAATGTGCCCTGCTTAGGAACCCCAGCCTGAGACTCTGGTCTTGCTGACTGCTCACCTTGCCTCCTCTGTCTGTGTAGAGGAATGAAATGCTGTGTCAGTATCTCTGTGGTCGAGACATTTTCTTTTCAGCTAAAAGATGTCTCCCTGCTCTACGAGGTTGGGATGCAGACCCCACCACAGAGAGGCCAGCGAGCTGGTCAGCCTTACCACATCAACTATTTATGGTTTTGTTAAAAAATAAAAACCAGAACAAACTTGCCTACAGAAACCCTTGGAATAAGCACAAGCCCCCAGAAGGCTTCTGGAGAGCCAGTGGGGTCTCCACACCTCTCTGGACTTTTGTCTGACTTCTCAGCAAGGGCTGAGGTCTGTCAGCTGGTAGCGGGGAGAGGAGTCTCTCCAAGGGAAGCTTCCTATTAATCCTTGGAGCCCACCCTAAGGAAGAAGACAACAACTTGATAAACATGAGAAGCAAGATAGCATGGTGTTGACATACTCAGGTTCAGGAGCCCAGAAGGATCTGGGTGAAACTCAAAACAGGTACCACTGCTTATGAGCTTTGTGACCTTTAGGACCTTACTCACCTCTCTGAGATTTAGGTTTCTCATCCCTGGAGGATATTAACACCTACTTTGTTTGGGTTTTGCTTTTGTTTTTGTGTGTGTATGTGGACTCAGCAAAGTTCTCAGCTTACTGAGTGTTGGCATATGTGAGCATGTGGAACATCCTACCTGCCTTTGCATCTGCTGTCATCCCCCTCATCCAAATGCATCATCTTGCGGTCAGTTATCTGGAGACACACTGCCTCTTTCGTTGTGTGCACTGTACCTCTCAGTGCCTGGCACATGATACGTGTTCTGTGAAGTTTTGACAAATAAAGCTCTGCTGTTTTGACTGGTGTGTGTGATCTGTGTTTAATGGGTCATAAGGTGACAGCCCTTGATGGATTGCCCTGAACACATATTCTGGAACCATATTTCTCTGGTTCCATCCTATCCACAGTGGCAATCATCCCAATTGGCCCCTGAAGTTCACCAACACCAGCAGTGTCACCATTTCTGGGAGCCTCTGGGGGTATCTCTCACCTATTCTTCTAAGCCCAGTTAGCTTGGCTGACCGGTGAAACCTGCCCTTCTCTTTCTGGTTTGTACTGTACCTGTGGGTAAGGAGGTGAGGACACTGTTAGGGCCAACAGTGATGAGATGGTATTGGAACCACCATGACACTTCAAAAGCCCCTGTCGAAACAAATATTGCTGAGCCCAGTGATAACCACTGTGGACCAGTGTACCCAGAAATTTCATCGAACAACCATCTTGGTTTTAACTCCCTCTTTTTCTGTAGACTGTGCTTTTTAGCATTCATGCATGAGTCCCTGGGATGCACAGAGGACTGATCTGAGCTGCAAGACCTATGCTGGGTTCTTCTTTGCCTTTCCTTCCATTTCTGGAACCAAGGATTGTTGTGGTTAAGAGTCTAGGCTTTGGGTGTGTATGTGTATACATGTCACATAACATGGGTTTAAATATTGGTTCTGTCATATACCAGCTCAGTGACCCTGCTAAGTCATATCATCTTTTGAAGTCTGAGCTTTATTATCTGAAAAACGGAGGAAGTACTTACACCTTCCTCATAGGGATATTTAAGGGTTAAATAAAATAGTGACTACGAAGGGGATAGCCTGGAATACATTAAGTACTAGGTAAATGCTAACTACTATTTTCATTATCTTGGGTGAATTATTTTCCTGGTGGTTCTTACTGTCCCACATGCAAATAATGCCGTTTGGGTTGATCTGCTACATCTATCAAATATTTGGGATGGAGGGGGAGGAAGAGAGTGGCAGAGGGGGATAGGAGAGGAGTCTTTCGAATAGCTCAGCCAGCTCCCACTCTGTGATGCCCTTTGTGTTCATTACACGTATGAGTTATGGCCCCACCTCCATGCCTTTGCTCCTGCTGTTCTGCTTGCACTGTTCCTCCCTCGGAAGTCTGTTCCTCAAATCCCTCCCTTACCTCACGTCTGTGCTCCCAATGATGCCTATTCACCCACTAACAGTACTTATTACCCTGCCTGACACCCAGGGCCCAACACTTGACCCTCCTTCCCTGTCGGTTACCCACACCACTTACCACTTTTTAATGCATTCTATCACTTCCTTATTTACTTACTATATTCATTTATTTCATTGTCTGGTTCTCATGCTCCAAGTGGGCTCACACACTGTGAGTCCCAAGCATCCGGGACAATACCTGGCCCTCCATAAATTTTTGGTCCCTGAATGAATGAAGAGTTGCTGGCATCCATTCATCTCTTGAAGGCTTGCTACGCACCAGGTACAGTGCTAAGTGCCTCTCCACGGGTTATTGCAATTAATCCTCACAGTTGAACAGAATTGAAACCCTTTCCATAGTCCCTTTCCATGGCCTGTGAGGTCCTTATCTGGTCCACCAGCTTCTCGGCCTCACTTTTGCGACCCTCCTCCTTGCTCACTTGGCTTCAGTCATGCTATGCAGGCCTCCCCTGCTCCCCACATGCATGCAACACAGCCTGGCCTCCTCACAGGCTTTGTATCTGCTGTCTCTTCCATTAGAAACACACTTCCTTAGAACTTCATGTGTCCTGTTTGTCCCTCACTTTATTTAGGTCTCTGCTCAAATATCACTTCATCAGTAAGGTCTTTGCTGACCACTGCATTTAAAATAACACCCCCATCACTCAATCTCCTTTCTCCGCCTTATATTTTTTTTCACAGCACTTATTATATTAACATTAAGTTATATATTGATTTGTTGGTTTCCTTTCTTTCTTATCCCACTAGAAAATAAAGTCTATGGATGATTCACTCATTGCTGATTTCTAGAACAGTGTCTGGCATTGAGAGGGAGCTCAATAGATCCTGTTGATTAGAGTTTTAGGTGACCATCTGGAGGCTGAGAGGTTGAATAACTTCCCTAGGTCACAGAGCTAACAGGGAGATAGGAGAAACAAAAGTCCTAGTGATATTCTTAAGCACTGCACTGTGGTCTTTTTTTCTAAAACATCCTAAAAACCCACTCAGTTCTTGCCTATGGTGGGTGGATGCTAAGTTTAAATAAATAAATCCTTGAAAATCATATAACATCATAAGCAATCTTCATATTTAAAGTCTAGACACCTCCTAGCATACCTGAAGACTGGAAGCTCCTGGGGGGCAGTGAACTTGGGCAAGTGACTTGACATTTCTTAGCCCCAAGCTGCTCATCTCTAGTATGGTCATGTAAGAGTCAAACAAGTGGTTGCTTGTAATGTGTTTAGCACACTATCTGGTGTAGTAGTGTCTATTTTTATTTTATTTTATTCTGTATTTTATTATTATTATTTTTTTAAGATTTGATTTATTTCTTCATGAGAGAGAGAGAGAGAGAGAGAGAGAGAGGCAGAGACACAGGCAGAGGGAGAAGCAGGCTCCATGCAGGAAGCCTGATGTGGGACTCGATCCTGGGACTCTGGGATCATACCCTGAGTCAAAGGCAGATGCTCAACCACTGAGCCACCCAGGCATCCCAAGGGTCTATTTTTATTATTATGATTCCAGAAGTCTGTCTCCTTTTTTCATAGTCCTCCGATGGTACAGTAGTACCTAGCACAAAGCAGATACTCCAGAAATATTTCCTGTGGTTCAAGTCTTTGAAAACCACACACAAGGAAATGCATTACTATTCAGAATATTAGCTTCTCCCTCTCTATCCAACCCCTAATCCAGGAGGATCAAACCTCCCTGATCTTTTAGCATTAGGCTTGGCCATTGGGTTTGTTTTAGTGAGTGAAATCTGAACAGAAGTCACTGGGTCTCTTTTCTTTTATGAAGAAAGCTTAGGAGCCATTGTGTGGCTTGCTCTGATGTCATTTTTGCCTGCGACTTGAGACTCCAGTAACATCCCAGAGAGAAGCTGCTCCAGAAACTAACCCTGGGCCCCAGAATTGAAAACAACCTGAAGTAGAGCTGCATCTCACCCACAATGGAAATGAAATGTGAGCCAAAAATAAATTTCTGTTGTTCTAAGGTGCTGTGATTTAATTTAGGAGTCATTTGTTATCCATTCCTATCCTGACTGATACACTGTATTATGTGATTGTAGTAATAATATCACCTCCGGATTCTACATGTTTTTGAATGAAATGCATGTGCATGAAACCAGCCCTGTACGGGCACCTGGGTGGCTCAGTCGGTTTAAGCATTTGTCCAGCTCAGGTCATGATTTCTGGGTCCTGGGATCTAGCTCTGCATTGGGGGGAGTGGGGGGAGGGGGGGGTCCCTGCACAGTGGGGGGTCTGCTTGTCCCTTTCCCTCTATAGCTCCCTTGGCTTGTTCTCTCTCTCTCTCTCTCTTAAATAAATAAATAAAATCTTTGGGGAAAAAAAGAAAACAACCCTGTAGACAGAGTAGAATGATGAAGAGTGAAGGAAGGAAGTGTATTCCAGCCTGGGCAGGAGGACCACAGATAGACCAATGTGGCTAGAGGTGGAGCATCAGTGGTGCTGCTCCTGGTGGTGGAGATAGGAATAATGAGGCTGAAGGTAAGTAAATTAAGCAATTTGTTTTCTTTTCCCCAAATCACTAACTTCCACTGTTAATTCTCACATGGGAGGTATAATGTCATTTATATATATTATTTTTCATTGAGAAAGAATCCAATGGTAGAAAATATATGAAGGATATAAATGCATAAAGAAATTATGAAACTCCAGTCCTACTATGCTCAGTTCTTCCTAGGTCATAATCACTGGCATAGACCCTTTGTGCATTTACATGCATAGTTTTTGTAGCATAAATAAATGGAACCCTACCATATGTATTGTTTGCAATTTGCTTTTTTATTTTAACTTAGCATTTCTTGGAGCTCTTTCTGTGGCACTCTATAGAAGTCTATCTCATTTTTATAATGGCTTCATATTAGTCTATGATGTGGATGAAATGTAATTTATTTAACTTTTTCACTATTAATGGACATTTATATCCATTTGAATTTTTACCTCCTTCTGTGATTCATGGGCTCCAACAGCCCACTAATGTCAGACTTCACAATGTGGCAGTATAAATGACCACATTTTTCTCTCGCTAAATTTGTAAACGTCTTCTCAACAACAGCACAGGGTGTGTGTGTGTGTGTGTGTGTGTGTGTGTGTGTGTGTGTGTTGATTGTGAATGCCACAACAGCAGGCCATGGCAGTTCCTCCTGGAGGTAGGTGCTGTCCACCTGTACTGTCTTCGGGGCCGGGGCGGGGAGGGGGCGTAGAGGAGAGCTCCCAGAAGAGCTGTTGTGTCCCTACCTCTGATCCTCGCTTCTTCTTTCCTCTCCCAGGCCCAGGAACTATCCTCAGCTCCACAAAATGTTCCAGGCCAAAGCGTTTCCTGTCCTTTGGCCCAAGAACCATATCCACTTACAAATGGAATCTTGATTAATTTTCCATTTGTGCTCGGAGGCACTCCCCTTTGGGAGTGCTTGGGGAACTCTTTGGAAGACTTCTATCCATTTATTTATTTTTGGTTTCTTGCTTTCTCCATTTCTACCTGTTTCCATCATTCCCTGTTTGTTTGTCTCTATCTCCTTCACTCCTCCACCCCAAGATACAAAATTCCAACCTCAGTAGGTAATAAATATATCCTTATTAATTATCATAAACAACATTGTGCTTGGGGTGAGGGAACACAGTACGGCAACTCTGGGGAAATGAGATAAGAAACCATTACTTTGGGCTTCCAGGTGCTTTGGCCAAGACCTTGTGCCCACTAGAGCACTCAAAACCATCCTGATGATTCTAAGATGCTGCCCTTACCATGCTGACATTTCCAAAGCCAGCATGTGTTCTATGATACAAGTTTACTTTTAATATAGCATTTTAAAAATAACCAATGGCATTTTATAATTGGAGTACATTCCTTTAAGAGTGATTCAGTCACCCCTGCTATTAGAAACAGAGTAAAGAATGGCTGTAAATGCAATGTTGAAGGGCACAGACAAGGGCGTGATGCTCTCTTCCGTCTTGTCCTGTCCCCCCAGGTTCATTATGTCTGAAATGTCTACTATTTGGATTTTTCCTTTGGACCCTTAAGGAGCCCTGGGCTTCCTAGGTGGTCTCCTAAATTGGTGAACCAAAGTATTAGCACATTCTGGCTAGAGTGACTGGTTCAAAGATAGACACATCATCCAAGTTGGGCCACTGGGACTTCTCCTTGGAAAAGTCATAGAATCATCAGGAAAGAAGTCATCTTGACTGGTAGAAATCCAATGGGACATCCTAGTCCAGAACTGGAGTGGGCCATCAAACCTATTAGAGATGAAGCTACCCCAAGAAGTCAGAGCCTGAAGATGGAGAGGGAAATTGGCAATGCCATCATAGAGCACCTGAATCCAGGTGTGCCTGAGCTAGATAATTCAGGTTTAAGCCCTACTGAATTGGGCTCCTGTTGTGTACACCACCTCTGTCCTGATGACCACAGCTGCAGACCTGTGCTGTCACAAAACAGGGCTAGGTCCTCACACAGGAGAAGGGGACAGGAAAGCTTGGAGCATGGGGAAAGGGGGCAGGGTACAGTGAGAGGGGAAAGGGGACACATACTGGGGCACTGGGAGGGGCTGTGTGGTGATAAGGAGACCATGAGCAAGTATGCCTCCAAGGGCCTCTTGCCTTCTAGTTGGGCCTGTCTCTCTTTCCCCTCATTGGACATCTTCATCCCCTTTGCTTCCTGCACCTTTACCCTTGGTCTTCTTTTCAGATGCTCTACACATCCTAAGGACTTCTTCCTCAGGGGATTTTCATGTTGTCTTTTTTTCCTGGACCATTCCTGCCCCCTTGTTAGCGAACATTTCCATGAGCCCTGAGCTCAAAGATCTTCTAGGAAGGGCTACCCTGACCCCCATGCCAGGCAGATCTCCCTGCCAGTTGCTCTTACAGCACCATGCATCTCTTCTTCCTAGCACTCTCCCTGTTTATAAGGACACACATATGCATGTGTGTATATGATGACCAGCTTAATGTCTTTCTTCTCCTGAGACCATAAGTTACCCGGGGTGAAACTTCTGTCTCCATTCACAATCCTATCCCCAGTGTTTCACACATGTCTGGCACTTCATAGATGCTCCATAAATATTTGCTGGATGACGAATCAGTGTCTCACTTGGGTTGAAGTTCCCAAGGGCACATAGGTGATAAGAGTTCAGGCCCTGTGGTCAGACTCTTGGGATCACTAGCTGGGACCTGGGGGAGGTCACTTACACTCATGAGTCTCAGTTTCTTCACCTGTGGAATGGGGATAATAATGACACCCACTTCCTAGGGATGCTGTAGATCACCTGAGCTACTACCTGTAAAGCACTGAGAAGAGGGCCAGGCACAGAATAAAGTGACCTGTGCTTATTCCTCCCAAAGCCCTTGCAGCTGCTACTACTAACTGTTCTAGAACCAAACTTGTGTTACCAAAGGACTGATGTTTCACTGCAGGGTTTGAATTTTTCAGGAGAATGTGTTCCCTCATGTCCCCAACCCAAATGGAAACAACGAGAATATAGAAACCCAGGCAGAATGAAGAGTTGGGTTCTCCCTAGCTTAGCAGCCCACTACAGTCTATGGGTCCATGGACCACCTGTGTACACAGAAACATCATCGGATGTCTAGACAGTCCTCAAATACAGTGCTTCTCATGCTTTAATGCACCCAAGAATCACCTGGCAGCAAGGGGGGGGCATCTTTTGAAAGTGCAGATTCTGATCCAGCAGGTCTGGGCTGGGGCCTGAGGATTCTGCGTATCTAACCATCTCCCATGGGGTGTGGATGCTGCTGGCAGGCAGACCAGGCTTCGAGTGGCCAGCAGAGGCACTTTAGGAAGCAGCCCCCAGCATTCCCAGGGAGCTCACCGGCTCCAGCACCCTGTGTCGTGAGACAGTGGGTGATTGAGAAGAAAAGCAAACAACCTGAAATGGAAATAAATACTGTGCACCACAATCTCATTAATGTCTAAAATTAGATTAACATAATTAAAAATTTAAAAGCTAGATTAAAGTGTGTCAGTCTGAAATTGAGTGCTGAATTATACTGTGGCTCTCTTTGCTTTTTCCTTAACGGTTTGTGCTAATGGGTATTTCAAAGACTACTGGGTTACATGTTGTTCTTTGTGATTTTTAATTATCACCAAACACCTCTAAATTGGCCCTATTTTCAATATGGCTTTTCCAGGGCATGGCTGCCTTGGCTCTCTGAAAATGTTCAAGCATGTGGAGCCTTTGGCCCTGTCCTCCTACTGATGTCTGGGTACATTGAGATGAAAAGAGAGACTTACCCACTCTACAAACTGATGCATCGAAGATGCCTCATGCCAGTCATGGTGACTCGCATAAATCCTATTGAGATTACCATTTTGTAAGTAAAGGAATAGAGGTTCAGAGAGGTAAAGTAAGCTGCTTGGGGTCACACAGCTAATTAGTGGAAGAGCTGGGATGCTAACAGGCTTCTGACTTTCAGATATCCATATTCTTTTCATGGCCCCCCTGAATAATCAAGCTTTGTGGGGCTCCAGTAAAGGGGTGTATGTGTGTATATGTATGCACACGTGGATGCACACATGTGTAGGCAGAGGAGGGCGGAGGCACAGAGGGGAAGCAAGACAAAACAAACAACCAATTGTAAAAAGTCTGTCTCTTTGTTTTTGCTTAAGTTGCCATACTGGACCCATTACCAGCGGATATAATTTACTACGCGTTTTAACAGAATTGGACTAAAGTGATCTGTTCCCTCAACAGAGTCACGAAGCACTTAGTAGCTCAGGCTCTAATTCTGGTCCTGGAGTCATTAAGTCTGTTCTCATTCAACAGGAGATTAAGATCCCGAGGATGAATATTATCTTGGTGACATCCCTGACTGCCATGGCTTTACCCCCGGAGCAGAGAAGGTCATCCTTTCTCTCCGCCCACATAGGCCAGCAGTGAAGGCAGAGTGGGGTGGGGGCTCCATGCAGCTAGGCCTGGGTCATGGTGGCCATCCCTTGGTGGCATGCACCTTTTATTTCTGCCAAACTTCTCTCCTGAGTCCTCTGAGACTTGCAGTTTTCCCAAAACATCTCCCTATAAACCTGATTTCCTTCAGTGAAGTGAGCTATTTCCAGAGAGTCCTGGGAGAGAATTCTATCTAACCTGAGTTATATTGCAAGGACACTAATGGAGGGAAAGGCTGGGACAGTAGCTTTCAACTGAAGATATCATTTTCACCCAGTGATATAAGCCTGAGTCATGGTCTGCCACATGTTTATTCATTTCAGAAACCAACAAGAACCTGCTCACGTGCCAGCCAGTGTTCTAAATGCTGGGCCTACCAGTGTGAACAAAGCTTGGATTCTAGAGGGTACAATAGTAAAAGTGTAGCTAAATAGTGAAATGGTTCAGCCTCTGTGGAAAATGATTGGATTCTTCAGCAGGTTAAACATAGAATTACCCTATGACCCAGCAGATGCTCTCCCCAAAGAACTGAAAACAGATACTCAAACAAATGTCTACAGCAGCACCATCCACAGTAGCTCAAGAGGTGGAAACAACTCAAATGTTCATCAAAATGAGGTATAAACATACAATGGAATATTATTTGGCCTTAACAGGGAATACAGTTGTGTGCATGCTATGACATGGATGAACTAAGAAAACATGGCGGTCACATATTGTATGGTGCCCTTTACAAGAGTCTAGAATAACTAAATCCATAGCAACAGAAAGCAGGCTAGGGGTTGGAGAGTTAGAGAAATGGGAGTGGCTGCTTAATGGGAAAGGGGTTTTCTCGAGAGGTGATGAAAATGCTTTGGAACTGGGTGGAGGTGAAGGCCACACAACACAGCAAATGTGCAAAATGCTGCTGAATTTTACACTTAAAGTGGTTAATTTTATGTTAGGTGAATTTTACCTGAATTTACACCTTGATGGGCTACTGGGAGGAAAAGTGAGACCCTGACATCAACAGTCTGCTAAAAACAGGTTTAGCTGTTATCTAGAATTTCTCCTTGTGTGGGTCGAAAAACAGAGAGAAGAGAGAGGAGAGTTGGTGAAAACCATCAGTTAGGCAACACAGTGTGGACGCCTGAGGACCACTGGCCAAAGAAGCATCTCCAGAGAACTTTGTTGAATTGTCTCTTAATGCCTTGTAAAAAGACAAGGAAATTGAGTCCCAGAGCAACAAAATATTTGCAAATAACACTAAGTGGCAAAATCAAAAATCAAATGTACTTTTTTCTTTCTATAGAATGTTTTCAAAAGTTTATTGGAAGAGCAAAATAAACACTCAAACTGCACTCTCTGCAAGTTTATACTCACATCAAAGGAAGAGGGGACAACCATTCATCTATCCATGCACCTACCCAACCAATCACCCATTTCCCATCCTTCCTTCCTTCCATCCTTCCATCTATCCATCCATCCATCCATCCATCCATCCACCCATCCATCTATCCATCCATCCACTTACCCATCATGTACCTAACCTTCATATCCATCCATCCATTTCATCATTCAGCAAGTATTTATAGTGCATATAATATAGAAGTTGAGGTTGGGCTTGCCTAAAGCATTCCTTCAGGGCTTTATTGGCCATGATAAGGAATTTGAACTTTATTCTAAGAGTAATCAGAACCCATGTGAGGGTTTTAAGCCCGGGGTGACCTAATACTATTTAAATTAAAATGATTCATTTGTGGATGATGGGCTGTAAGAAGCAAAAGTACCAGGCCCAGGCACAGTGGGATGGACAGAAGGAAGCCAGCAATTGTTTGAAGACAGCATGAGCAAAGGAACTGAGGCACAGTACAACCTGGTTTTATGTGGGAAGCCACAAGAGATTCCTTCAGGAATGAGGCAAAGTATTACCACATAGATATGTGTAACTGGTGTGTGTGTGTGTGTGTGTGTGTGTGTGTGTGTGTAAGGTACAAGCTGATCAGTATGGGTGGGAAAGGAGAGTGGAAATGTTGCCAGGGTCTGGGTTATGACAGACCTTATATGGACATTCTGATGGTACTGGGGAGCCACTGGTTTTATAAAAGGAGGAGGGCAAAAGTCCTCTCTTTTCAGCTCCTCTCTCAGTACAGAGCCAGAGTCTGAGCACATGTGAGTGAGACAAGGGATGTCTGAAGGTTGAGACCCCGGAAAGCAAATTTTCTATGCTGTTTCTGGATATAAGATGTATATGTGGGGAGCCTATTTACAGGGGCAATTATTTCTCTCGCCTATAATAACCTTTCTCCCTATTATACTAATAATCTCTTTGTTCTGGAAATTTAGAAAATATAGATGAGAAGAAGGAACAAAAATGTGTACCCGCCATCCCATCACCCTGTGAGGACTCTGGTCTTATGTTCTTGCTTGTCCTCCCTGTCCTTTACAATTATATAATCATGACTTTTATACAAATGAGATCATACTCTGCATCCTGATCTATCAGTCGCTTTTCCACTTATCAATCTAACAGCTTCTGCATTCATTTCCTAGAGCTGCCGAAACAACCTCAGGGCCGGGGGTGGGGGGGTGCTTAAAAAAACAGGAATGTACCGTCTCAGCCCGGGAACTGCATGTCCAAAGTCAAGGTGCCCGCAGGGCCACGATCCCTCTGAAATCTGTAAGGGAGATCCTTTCTTGCCTCTCCCAGCTTCTGGTGGTTGCTGGTAATCCGTGACATTCCTCTGTTTGCAGCTAGCTCGCTCCCCTCTCTGCCTTTATCATACATGACGTCCCCCCTGAGCGTCTCTGTCTTCACCTGTCCATCTTCTTATAAGGACATCAGTCAGATTGGATTAGGGGCCCTTGACTGCAGTATGACCTCTTCTTAACTAATTACTTCTGCAACGACTCTATTTCCAGTTAAGGACATATTCTAAGATACAGAGAATTATGACTTCAGCATATCTTTTTATTCTTTTTTGGGAGGGCAGGAGCAGGGGTGGGGCAGGACATGGTCCATAATAGCTTCTCCTGCCATTAAGTATTGTTTTACAGTATGAGTTTTAAATGGCTACAAAGGATTGTATTTTATGGACCTACAAATATTCAGGGATCAGCCTGCCTTCACGCTGAATATGCAACCTGTGACCTCTCCTTGTCCAGCCCTGTGCAGTGACAGCGGCCATCACCTTGACAACAATGAAGATCAGAACTCACCAAAGCCTCCCCTCCTCTCTAGTTCCTACTGACAAAAAGGACGACGGCCTTAATTGTTAAAAAAACAAACAAACAAACAAAAAAAACCTCCAAAACCCTCTTAAATACAAAGAACAAAAAAGGGAGACTTGGGAACAATTGATCAGAATTTCCCTCCATGGCATTTCCAGTTAATCCAGATGTGACCACATTCTGGATCGCACCCAAATCTAAGCCATGATTCATCAGCGACTCAGCTGAATCCAACAAACGTTTTATTCAACCTGCTGTATGAGTGTAGGCAAAAATTTTCCAGCCCCAGTTTCTTAGGATGTCACCAATTATCTCAAAGGATGTTGCAACAGACTAGAAAGAAAGTTTGTTTATTTATTGGCCGGTTTGTTTTACATCACAGAACCTCCCTTTTCTGCGCTAGAGAGCTTCAGAGGCACATCTTGACAAACACTTAGAGCGAAGGTACTTTAATAGTGCCTGTCAGGATTCTAGAGTTTTCGTATACATTCTCCCATTTGATTCTGCAGACAACCCAGCCTAACAGGGCAGGACCATGGTAATGTGAGGCTCCCAGGTGCCTTGACTTGCCCAAACCCACTTAGCTTATAACCACCACCCCTGTGGGAAGCTTAACACCACTGAGACACAATCTCACTTAATCTTACCCCCAAACATAAGAGAGAACTGCCACACCCTTCCCCTTTCTAGAACAAACTAAATCTTAGAAAGCATGCTGCCTTGCCCAAGCTCACACAACTAGTAACCATGGAAGCAGGCTCTTGAAGCCAGGCTGCCAGACTCCCCAGGGTCACATTTGTGACCTCTAAACTGCCCTGTGCAGGGATAAGATGGGCTTCTGACATCCTTGCTGGCTCTTGACTCTTTTATCCCAATGGTTTCATTTAGTTCAACAGTGGCACTTTATCTCCATTTTAAAATGGAGGAGATAACACACACCTTTGGGAGCACCGCCCCTTGTTCTTTTACTTATGACACCCAAGGACTTTTGCTGGAGGGTATGCTGGATGGCACTTATGCTGCAAATGGTGGTAGATTTAAAGATTCTCCAGGTAGAGGTGATGAGTGCCCTGTCATTTGATAGGAGGGAATCTGTTGGGGTTCCACGGTCCCCAAAGTGTTCATGGGTAGTCTTTGGGGTGATATATGTATGAACAATCTTTTCAAGCATCTGCATTTTTTGTAAGTTACTTTGCTTAGTAGTCACATTACTCCCCATGAGAATTTGTAAGGTCCCCATGATCCAGAAGTAAACCCAAACAAAATACAATGTGTATTGTCTCATGTTTATACAGCAGGCTCTGGAAACCACCGTGGTTTTCTACTGAGAGAAGCTTATTGCTTTTGAGTATTGGTATCATAGTCAACAGAGTGTTGTTTAATTTATTTTTTAAAAGATTTATTTAAATAAAATAAAATAAAATAAAAAAATTATTTATTTATTTGAGAGAAGAAAGAGAGAAAGAGAGGGAGGAAGAGAAGAGGGAAGAGGGGCAGAGGGACAGAGAGAATCAAAGCAGACTCTATACTGAGCACAGAGCTGGATGTGGGGTTCAATCTCATAACCCTGAGATTATGACCTGAGCCAAAACCAAGAGTTGGACCCTTAACCAACTGAGCCACCCAGGCACCCCTAGACAGAGCATTTAAAGAGAACTCCAACCCATGCACATGGCAGGTACTTAAGAAACACAGAGTCGGGAAGAAGATGCTTTGTAGAGAGAAGCTCTGTCCACTGGTCTGAGGAGGAAAAGCAGCAATGCATCCAGAGATCCGGGACAATCATCATCCAAACACGCAGCAGCCAGGGGCTCTACCTCCATAAAAATGCCTGGGACCCCTTCCCTTCTCCCCATCCCTGCTGTAAGCACCGTGGTCCAAGTCACCAGTAGCCAAGCGTGGTCACTGATCTCTCTGTATGCCTTCTAGGTCTCTTCTCTCCATTGGTCTCACACTGATCCTTCCTTCCTCTTCCTTGAAGCCCTCTGGAGTGTCCTGCTGCTCTCAGAATACATCTAAGCTCAGGGTGATGGCTGCAGAGCTGAAATAGTCATAATAGTCTTTATGCCCCCAAAACAACCCATTCTGGCAACTCCGCCTTCTGCCCTTGAGAACCTCAAGCTTGCTCCTTCATCAGGCCTCTGCATTTGCTGGAATCTCCTGCCCCTAGATCTCTGCAGGGCCACCTTCTTCTCATCAGTAAGGCTTCTGTGGATGCTGTGTCTTCAGAGAAGCCCTCGTTCCAAGGTAACACGATGTTTGCTTTTCTTCGCAGCCCTTATAACCATTAAAATTGATCTTTGTTGGTCACTTATCATCTTGCTTACCCTGCAGGATATAAGCTCCATTGGGTAGTGTCTGAAACTCAGGCCCTCAATCAATACTTGTTGAGAAGGAAGGGATGGATAGGTGGGTAGGTGGCTGGGGTTCTCCTTCACGCTGAAGGACCCCATCTTCCTAGAGGGACACCTGGAATAGACCAGCCTTGGAATGACTGCTTCCTCCAAAGCACGGGAGGCTCGTTTTCACCCCCCACTTAGTAGTGAATTATGTTACCTGCTGGTGAGGGCGAGGCCACAAGGGTTGTAATTAGTTCCCTGATTATTCACAATTGAAACGATCATGGCTAAAGGATGGTGTTCGCCACGAAAACCTGTAGGAGAGCCAGGCCATTTGGCAGCTTCCAGTTCCCAAGAAGGCAGATCAATTTCCGTTTGATTTGTTTAAAAATAACAAATAAACAATGTGGAGCCACTTGCAAGGTTTGGGTTCCTCCTTTTCTGAAATTTGGGGAGAGGAGGCAGCCTGAAATTGCCAGTTAGGAGAAGACAGGCAGAGCACATTCACGGCTCAATCGGATTCCCCTATAATCATAGCTAATAACTGTGTTTTTTGACTACTAAACAATTCTGTTATTTTAAAGCTTCTAGTTAGTGAGCTAGCTAAATGATACTCGGGGGCTAGCCATGGAGAAGCCTCCTCTAAAATGCAGCACTGAAGCCCATTTTTTCCCACTTTGTTCTAATTTTATCACAGGCTGACCTGTGAGCCATTGACACTCACAGGGAGAGATAGTGGTGGGGTTTCTTAAGAAGCCCAGAAATGCACACCTATTCCCCCAAAATACAAAAGTAACACTGGGATTTTCTCTAGGATTATGAATTTAAAAGGCTTCTCTCCCTCAATTCACTCTTAATCTGGGCTCTTCCCTGACCTATACTATTCCCTGATCATCTAAATATGCCCCTTCCCCAGCTAAATCCTTCAATGACTCCCCACTGCCATTAGGATATGCCTAAAGCAGGCAAGTGACTGGCAGAGCTCTGCTGGCTTTGGCTCTGTCTTCTGCCTTCTGGTCCCATCTTCCTCCCACTCCTCCACAACACTCTTCCCATGCATCCCCCGTTTCCTCCATGTCCCAATATCATGGATTATTATCTGCATGCAGAAGAGTAGTCAAAGTTACGGACTCTGGAAGCCAGGATGCCTGGTTCCAGCTCCACCATATTTGAGCTATGTGGCCGTGGGCAAGTCATTTGACTTCTCTGGGCCACACATGAAACATCTGTAACATGGGGATAATAGAAGTATTTGCCTCATAAGGTAGCTGTGAGTATTAAGTGCATTAATGGTTGTACAGTGATTCAAAGAGTGGTCGGTGGATGCTGGTGCTCAGAAGACGTTACTTGTGACTAATGATCCTCTAAAGTGCTTTTTCTTCCTCTTTGCACAGGCTGTTACCTTTGTCTGAAGTAAATAGTCTTTATGCCCCCAAAACTTATTCTCTCGTTTGATTCATCTTTAGGTTTGCAGCTTAGACATTACCTCCCAGACCCCATATATGTGGATGAGGTAGCTTTCTCTGGATCCAACAGCACTCTCCACTTCTTCCATCACAGATGTCACCCCCAGTGTACTTTAATCTCCTGTTTATATGTCTGACTTACCAACTAGACCAGGGCTTCTCAACCTCAGGACTACTGATAGTTTGGGCCAGATCATTCTGTGTTGTGGGGGCCTCTCTTGGACACTGTGGGATGCTTAGTGGTATCCCTGGCCTTGACCCACTAGATGCCAGGAGCATCCCTCCCCTTCTATCCCAGTTGTGACAACCAGAAATGTCCCTAGACATTGCCAAGTGTTACAGGTGGGGAGTGAAATACATGGTCCCTGGTCGAAACCACTTTACTTGACCCTAAGCTCTGGGAGGACAAGAACTGTGGTCCCCTCCTGCCCACCCTCAGCACCTAGAAGAGCACCAAATACTTATTTGGTTCTTAATAAATGTCTGCTGAATGGAGATGCTGAGCCCAGCAGCAAAGCATGCCTCAGGCTAAAGTCAGCCGACCTGAGATCTCATCCAGGATGTGCGAGTGATTCGCTTTGTGCTGTGAAGCAATCCCTCCTCTGTGGTTCTGACTGGTTCTCTGAACATGACATGGATGAGTGTACTTGCTCCAATTATGGCTCTGGGAGGTGGGATCAGCCTCACCCAGCAGTTTGTTAGAAATGCAAATTCTGTTGCTCCTCCCCAGACCTACTGAATTGGAATCTCTGAGGGCGGAGCTTTGAAATTTGTGTTTTAACAAGCTCTCCAGGGGATTCTGATTCATGCTCCAGCAGTTCTTACAGACCCTGGCTGTTCTCAAAATTCACCTGGAATGCCTCTTAATGGTAGGATGTCTGGGATGTTAGATTCCCTCCAGCCCGACCGCACCAGCAGCTCTGACATGGGGGCTGACTGCTGGCAGGGTTCGCCTGCCTCTTGTGATTCCAGGGCACAGCCAGGAATTGAGACGATCAATGCACATGTGTTCTAAAGCTCTGCTTCCCGGCCTAAACCTTCTGGAAATTGCATTAACTCTTTTGGTCCACCAGAGGGCCATTTGCGGCGCTGAGAAGGGACAAGGTTATTCCTGGGCGTGGGACACATGGAGGCACCGGCTGCAAACACACAGACAGAAGCGTGTGTCCAAGAACTTCCTCCCAGGCTCTGTTTGGAAAAGTATCCAGAGCAAAGTAAGAAGCACCCTAAGTGACTCTGTAAGCTTTACTCATGTTCCTTGCAGTGATCTCAGGACAGTAAAGAGGGATGGGCAAACCCTCGCCAGATTCTCTATTTGACACACTCCTTTTACAATCCATGTCCAGAGGCTGCTTGAGAAAGTAGCTGCACACTTGTGTGTGGAGGAGTGGCTGTGAGGTCAGCCGCACCTGTGTGTTTTTGACGATGCCACTTCCCCTCTTCTGGACCTCAGCTCTTAAATGCCGGTAATGAAACTTACTGGCTGAATTGTGGCGAGGATCCACCTAGGTGAATGGGTGAAACGCGGCACCAGAGCAGCTGCTCAAAAACTCAGTAGTTCTCAAAGTGTGGCCCCAGACCAGCAGCATCACCTGGAAACCTGTTAGAAATGCAAATTCTCAGGACCCACCGCAGACACACTGGATCAGAAACTCTGGGGGTGGGGCAAAAGACTTCCCCTCTCTGAGCTCCATTTTCTCATTTGTGAAACTAGAAATAATAGCAGTACCTAGATCTCAGACACCCGTTGTAAAGATTAAATGAGACACTCACGCAAACTATTTAGCATAGTGTCTAGCATGCAGTAAGAGCTCAATAAACAGGAGCTACTGTCGCTATCACAACTGTTAATCACCTGCAAACACCCCTGCCCTATGCAAACCTCAAAAAGAAGCTTTTGTTAAAACTGTTCAAATAACTCTTGTCTGACTTTGCAAAATGCTGGATTTGGGCTTGGGACTCTCCCCTTAGAACACAACACACTGAGCAGAAGTTACAGTGTACAAATATGCCACACTAATATGTTAGCCGGCTTTATAACTCATTCTGAGAGGGGCCATCGCTCAGAGCAATATGGCTATTTAAAGTATGGTCCCATTATGGGTTGTGATCTATTTAGGTCTATCCAGCTGTCAGAAAAGACTGGCTTTCCTGCCACCAATCAGTAATAAGGAGATGGGCTTGAGGCAGGTAAAAAGCAAACAAACAAAGCAGCTGACAGACTTGAAAAATACTCCACTCATGGCTGAGGAAATGTGAAAGATGCTGAGAGAAGGAAACAGAGTCAGCTCTGAGTGGCCTTGCCGCAGCAACAGAGAAATTTCTAGATGAACCAACCACGGCAGAGGACTGACTGTTCTTTGTGGGTATCCTGAGGGCTGGTGGCAGTGTGAGCTGAATTTTTAAGGTGGGGGAAGAGAAGGAGGATTGAAATTTAATCCTTCGTGCATTGCGATTTCGATAATCAGGGTGAGGAGCGAAGAATCACTCAGCTGGAGATGGTTCACCTTCAGTAAAATTGAACCTTGCTTCCTTCTTATCTCTTACAAGGGACTCTTGTCCAGACCTCCTCGGTCTACTGGCCCCAATCACCTTAGGGTCCATCTTTCCCTGAGGGCTTAACTAGCCATCAGCTAAGAAGAAATCACAAGACAGTGATAGTCTATAGTTAGCTGGGTTAGAGACTACAAACTCATACAACTCAATAGTAAAAAAAAAAAAAAAAGCCCAAATAACTCAATTAAAAATAGGCAAAAGACCTGAACAGACATTTTTCCAAAGAAGATATTCAAATGGCCAACAGATACAAGAAAAGATGTGCAACAACACTCATCATCAGGGAAATGCAAATCCAAACCACAATGAGAAATCACCTCATACAGGTTAGGATGACAATCATCAAAAAGACAAGAGGAACAAGTGCTAGCAAGAATATGGAGAAAAAGGAACCCTTGTGTGCTGCTGGTGGGAATGCGAGCTGGTGTAGCCAGTATGGTGGAAGCTAGTATGGAGGTGCCCCACAAAATTAAAAATAGGGTTATTATAGGATCCAGCAATTCTACTTCTGGGTAAATAGTCAAAGGAAATGAAATCACCACCTCAAAGAGATATCTGCACCCCAATGCTCACTGTGGCATTATTCACAAGAGCCAAGACCTGGACACAACCTGAGTGTCCATGGATGGATGACTGGAAAAAGAAGATGTAGTGTGTGTATATATACAATGGACTATAACTCAGCCATAAAACAGAGGGAAACTCTGTTATTTGTAACAAAGACATGGATGAATCTTCAGGGAAGTATGCTAAGTGGAATAAATTAGACAGAGAAAGCCAATACTGTATGATCTCACCTATAGGTGGGATCTGAAGTAACTGAACTCATAGAAATGGAAGAGATTGGTGGTTGCCAGAAAGGTGGTAGGTGGGGAAATGGGTGAGGGGGTGGTTAAAAGATACAATCTTCTAATTATAAATAAATGAGTCCTGGGGGTGTCAAGTACAGCATGGTGATTATAGCTAATAATATTGTATTATATATTTTAAAGTTGCTAAGAGAGTAAATCCTAAAAGTTCTCATTATACACACACACACAGACACACACACAACTAACTATGTGAGATGATGGACGCACTTAATGTGATATTTCACAATACATAACAAATCGTTGCATTATATACTTTAAACAAACAATGTTATATGTCAGTCATATCTCAACAAAGCTGGGCAAAGATAAATAGAATTCTAGGAGAATATGTTACTTTTAGAAGATGCATGATGTATTGGGGTAAAGTATCATGAAATATGCAACTTATTTTTGAACAGTTTAGAAAAATTGTGTGTGAGCTGGTAGGTATGTGTGAGGGGTGTGTGTGTGGGGGGGGGGAGAGAGAGAGACAGAGAGCAGAGATTGCAAAGTGACAATGATATGGATCTAAGGTGGAAGATATGAAGGTGGTCACTACTATTCTCAGCCTTCCTCTGGAGCCAGTCTTTTTAGGTTCAAATCTCCATTCTCGCAGTGACATTGGGCAAATTACATAAACACTCTGGGTCTCAACATCACCATCTTAAAATGAGCATTATTAGAGTACCTACCTCACAGGGTCTTTGTGAGGATGAAAAAAGTTAATATGCTTGTATAAGCATTCCTTGAATGAAAGGAATGTTAGCTCTATTTAACTGTGATAGAAATATAGATGATTGGGATCCCTGGGTGGCGCAGTGGTTTGGCGCCTGCCTTTGGCCCAGGGCGCGATCCTGGAGACCCGGGATCGAATCCCACATCAGGCTCCTGGTGCATGGAGCCTGCTTCTCCCTCTGCCTGTGTCTCTGCCTCTCTCTCTCTCTCTCTCTGTGACTATCATAAATAAATAAATAAAAAAGGAGAATTATTTAAAAAAAAAAAAGAAATATAGATGATTGATGATAGATGATAGATAGATAGATAGATAGATAGATAGATAGATAGATAGATAGATATAGATAGATACAAGGATGGGTAGGTAGATGGATGCATGGATACATCATGCATACCTGGACAAAAGTTACTTAAATAGATACATAGATTATATAATGCCCCCACCTGGATTCTTGCATGCAAACACAAGTGGAAGATTTTGATTTCCCTCAGAAGTGTGCCTTGCCCCTTGTGGGAACAGAAGTGTGGAAGAGCAGTCACTGATACATAAGGCAATCACCTGCACCCAGAGTAGAGGTGCCCTCTGCCTTCCTTTCATCTGCTCCTTTCTCACTTGGGGGGGGGGCACCTCCCTCCAAAGTCAATTCCAGTACAATCTCCCTGTAAGTGGTGCCCTTGTGGATATGGGCGTCTGTTCGGCCAAGGATGGAGGCTCTGCATGGTACTGCATGTAGAATAGGGCCTGGCACCTGGATTGCATTTTAAACACATTCTGTGCCATTAGGCAGTGCTCATCACTCAGCGGACTGACCGGCGCGTTGCAGGGTCCTCCCGGCCCAGAGCCAAGCTCAGCCAGTCCATCCGGCCTGGGCATCCTGCCAAGAGCCTCCAGCTGAGAAGCGGGCACTCTGAGGTCACTGCACACCAGTGGGGTGACCCAATGAGGAGAAACTGGCCTGGTGTCCACAGCAGGCCCTCTGTGAATCCCGATTAGAGAGCCAAGCCACAAGGGACCTTCTAGCCAAGCTCCTTGGGAGCAGACTTGGCTTGGAGCAGGAATAAACACTTTGTTTTGAACAAGCTCTCTCCCCACCTTGCTCAAATGCTGCAGCCACTCTAATCTGATCTTCCTTCTGTCTCTCAGCATACCTGGTACCTTCCTTACTTAGGATCTTTACTCATACAAATCCTCTCTGGAACATTCTTTCCTCTGCTGGTCCTGACTCACTGTATGGGTCATCCCCTCAGAGAAGCCCTCCTGGATCACACAATATCAAAAGGTGGCCTTTTGATTATCCTTTATTTTGAAACTGTTTTTCCCCTCTCTCTGTGACTTATCTTCTCCATTTGCAAATAAGGACAGTGACGGTAGTGGATATTCTCTATTTGCTCTCCTTTTCCATCTTCCTCTAGGCTCCCTTGAGCTGATCAATGGTTTTCTCACATCCTCTGGCTCAGATTCAGTCAATGAGAGGCAGACAGAGAGGTTGGGCTATTTACTCACCCAGCTCACTGCCTGCTGGGCGGGTGGCTCCATCCCCCTTCCTCAGGGTCCTTCCTAACTTCTAGGAAGTGCTCCCTCCCCACGCTGTGCTCCTTCAGGGCCAGTGGTGGTCACAGTTCCCTGAGGTTGCTGCCTTCAGATGCCTCACTTCCCCTGCTGGTAGCCCTGCTCACACCTTCTAAATGTCCCCTTCACGGTGTTGGACTCAATTTCCCTTTGGAGTGTGCCATTGGCTTCCTGCCAGGATTCTGACCCACACAGTAACATTATCAATCTCACAAGGCTGTTGTGAGAATTAAATTAGTTTCAGTGCAGGACACCCAGGAAGTGCTAAGATTATTATTTGTTCATCTTATTGGTAAAAACTGTCCTTCCTCTCATCGCATTTTGCACTCACTCGTGTGCTAATTGTTCACTACCTTTCTCCGTCGGTACTCTACAGTTTGCATGGAGATGAAGTCCATGTCTGTGTCTGTTTGTTCAGTCTTTGATGACCTGGTGCCTGGTGTGCAATAGACCTCAAAAAAGGGAGGGAAAAAATGTCCAATTAAGGAATGGAGGAATGAGGGCTGTTTTTCAGTTTTGAGCCATTTTTATACATTACGTTGAATTGCACGATATGGCTAATCTTAGAATGTTTTTGTCCTAAAACGACAGAAATCTCCTAAAGTATTATCTATTATCTCATCCCCTCTGATCCCAGGTAGTTAGCAAGCCAAGAGATATAATCACCATTTTATACCTAACGAAACAAAAGAAGAACAGAGGGAAAAGCAGGGAGAAGCCACCGACTGCAAACCTACTGTGCCAGGGCTCGTCAGGTATTTATTTGACGGATACAATTTAAGGTAATATTGACAAAGATCCTCATCACCACATCCTTAATCCGGATGCAGAGGCGGGGGAGGGGGGCGGTGAGAGGACTCGACACCCACAGTCATGCAGCTGGCATGTGGCAGAACCAGAACTCAGTCCTGCTGGGTGTGACTCGCTTTACCCACACAGCGATGCTCCCCATTCTACACCCTAGAGAAACTGCATACGTGGGCACACGGAAAGGTATGCAAAAATGTCAGGTTGGAATAGTAAAAACAATAACAACGCCAAATGTCTTTCAGTGGCAGAAAAGATAGATAAACCGGAACATTTAAATGCTAAAATAGTACACAGCACTGAAACGGAATGAACTAGGGGCGTACATATCACCCATAATATGGAGGGGAAAACAACAAATTGTGGTTGAAAAAATAAACTCTCAAAGAATGCATTAGTAAAACACCATTTTATACCAAGTTTCAGATAGACACTAAACATTATCATGCGTTAAGGACACAGATATGTAACAGAAATGCTCAAATTCAAGGGATCCTAAGCACCAAATTAAAAATTGTAGCCAAAGGCATGGGGATGATACTCTAGGAGAGCAACCCAGGATTCTCAGTGGTTCATTCATTCCTGCGATGTTTTCCTTAGGCTGGGTAGAGGTTTGCTATACTATTTTATATGTTATTTTTCTAGGGGAAATACTTCATTTACAAACAAGAGGTGCCTTGCCTAAGGTCACCCAGCCGGTTGAGGATGGCCTGCACAAGGATAGATGCCTTCTGACTCCTCGACAGGTGCTCCTTCCCCTACAGCAAGCTGTGCAAAAAAACAGGTAATTACCCCCATTGTGCAATGTGGGGAAGAGGTGAAATGCAGTGTTGAGTAATCCTTACGTTTACCCCCCTCTTTCCTTGATTACTGCCTTCCCATCACCTTTGGCACTTTCTTTCAAGTTGTCCAGATTGCCCTATATCCTACATGATTTAGTTTCTGTATGGCTTCGGTGCAAGAAAGGGGAAACTTCTCTTTGCAGGCTGAATCAGAAGGTTTCAAGACAGATGGGGAAAAGCTCCCAACAAGAAGCTGTCATGGCAGGTACTCTTGTTTGCCTGCCCTTCTGTGCTAGCAGAGATTACCTCCTAGATACAAGCAGAAAAAGATGACTCTTTACTTTCTCAGCCTCCCTAGGGCATAGCCAGTGACCTAATCTCCATAAAGAGAAAATCTGCCGGGGTTCCTGGGAGATATAACCCCTGTTGGTAAAAGGGGGGAAGGTACAAGAAGAAGGCCTTCTTCTCTACTTTGTATATTGATGAGTGGTGATGTGATGTCTGGAGCTGTGGCAGCCAAACTGTGACCATGAGGACAGGGCCAAGGGAATCCTAGAGAAGCTACTAAGTTGAGCTACTGGGTGAACTCTGGAATCACCTACCTCTGGATTGCTCCTCAAAGAAACAAAGGACTAATTGATATTGTTAAACATACTTTCTCTCTAGAGTTCTATTAGCAAATACATGTACATCATGACTGTCCTGCAGAAAGTAGGGGGGAGATGTAGGCTTTTTTATCCAAGTACAAATCATCTGGACTCATGCATTCAGAAGTCATCTGTTAAAATACATAAATAAAAGCCTGCCACTCCTTTATGTAGACTCTGTAATGGCTCTTTCTTGCTCTTTGGATGAGAATCGAAATCCTTAAGCCATCCCTCCTGGCCTGGCCTAGCCTCTGCCTGTTTCCAAGCTCATGTTGGGCCACTCTCCATGTGACTCATGAGACTCCCATCACATAAGTTTTGTTGTTGTTTTGTTCTGCTTTTTTGTTTTGTTTTGTTTTACTTTCCCCAGGGTGACAACTTCTTCTTAATAACTCAGGGTGCTCACATGCTCCCTCTACCTAAAAAGCTCTTTTCCTCTTTCTTTGCCTGGCTGATTCCAAAGCATCATTGTTTGATCTCATACTACCCTGGCTTTCTCCTTCCTAACTCTGTATTTACTTATGTGGCTGTGTATTTATGTCTCTTCAACCCCTGTCTCCACCAACAGAATTGGAGCTCCACTGGAGCAGACGCCCTGCAGGACCTCAATAGCCTCTCTACCCAGTGCACAATTTATGTCTATTTTCCCAAAGTGAAGATCTGAGCATGTCACCCCATTCTCAAAACTACTGAAGATAATAAAAATTAACCAGTGTTATTATTGTACTTTCTCATGGCCTATGGTTAAATCTTATATATCCTTATCCTGGCACTCAAGGTCAACTTTATTTATTTATTAAAGATTTTATTTATTTATTTTAGAGATACAGAGATAGCAACAGGGATAGCAAGAGAGAACATGGGTGGGGTAGAGAGGGAGAAGCAGGCTCCCTGTGGAGCAGGAAGCCTGATGTAGGGCTTGATCCCAGGACCCTGAGATCATATTGTGAGCTGGAGGTAGACGCTTTACTGACTGAGCCACCCAGGTGCCCCTCAAGGTCATCTTTAATGCATCCTTTTCCTCATTCATTCAATATATGTATTGGGCACCTGCTACGTTCCAGGCACTATTCTAGGAAAAATCACCCTTCCTCCTTTGTCTTCTTCCCACTGGGCAGCAAGTCATCCGCTGTCCAAAACATCCTTCTCTGTTCTTGCCACCTGAGTTCTCACAACCACAAACAGAATACCATTCTTTCCATATTTTTGCTCCAACTCTTTCTGTTACCTACAATACCTTCCCATTCTCTGTCCACCCAATAACTCCTTCACCATCGGCTAAATCTCACCCTCCAGCTTTCATTCAAAAACATGCGTTAAGCCCCTACTTTGTGTCTTGCTGTCTCCTGCATCGTACTGGAGACACCACAGGGACATTGATCGAGTGTGACTCTTCCTCACGTGTATCTGACAATCCCATGGTTGGCACACATGATCTTCTCAGTTGTGGGAAGGAAAAGAGAGCCTCAGTAGAAAGTTACAGCCTCTTTTTGCCTTCAAAGGCTTAAAAGTTTGGAGGGCCAAGAGTCTCTCCAAATACTTTTGATATTGGATGCCTCCTTCAAAAAAAAAAAAAAAAAGGAATGGGTGCCCTGTTATACAAATTATATATAAATTCTCTGTTGAACTGTACACCCTCCTAATGACAACGCATATGCAAAACGCATTTTGCAAAAAGGGTCATTGTAAAACATGAGATAAAATGCACAGAAATTCTAACGTTTTCATTCAGCACCCCAATAGATTGTGTAACCTATCCCTGTTTTAGATTGCCTTGGTCTAACCTCAGGGGATGACTGGCTCGTTCTAGTTCACAGAGAATGGGTGTGAGTATCTTCAGGGAATGCAAAGAATTTTGGCTACAATGACAGAGAGATATTTATCTTGAGGCTTCTTTTACCTTTCTTGCTTCCCGTGATACTGCCATGTCTATTCTCTGAGTTCCTCGAGTCTTGCTCCAGCCAGAGCAGGGGGCCTGGCAAACCAAAGGATTATTATTTTTTTTCCCTCCTCCTCCTTGCCTTACCCATGACCTAGGATTAAGCAGCACATTGCAGAGCTGGTCTGAATTTGAGAGCTGGCTATGAAGGTGCCTGCCCTTATCTTGTTGGGGTTTCTTGCTGCACACAAAGCAGCAACTTGTACTTCCCAAAGAGGGTGGGGGATTTCTGTGAATGTCTCATGCTTTGGAAAAAAGCAAGCCTGCCAGGAGACGTGTCCAGATATTGTTTCCTTTGGTGTGTCCCAACAATTTTCAAAGAGCCACAGCATCTCCTCCCCTCATCCCACTCACTCCTCCAGCCAAATGAGATCCAGCTGCTGCCTAGGCCACCCCCAGCTACCCACCAGCTCTGTGGAGAGCAGTCCTCTGGAAGCAGCCCAGCCTGTGTCTCTGAGCTGACACCCTGAACCTAGCTGTGCTCATTGTCCAAACCTGAGGTCTCAGCAAACCCTCTGCCTTCCTTGCAGTGGCTGGGGGTTTGGGAACAAAGCCACCAGATGCTCCTCCAAGTTAGCCTGCTTTCTTCACTGCCATGGCCTGACCAACCACTCCAGTTAGCCTGGGCCTGTCCCAGTTTCAGCACTGAACATCTCATGTCCTGAAAATCCCCTCACTTCAAGAAGGACCAAGTATGGAATTTTCAGGACTCAATGCAAAAACGGAAGTGCAGAAATGGCTCAAAAATTTATTAAGAATTTCAAGACTGTGACAGCAGAGCTTAAAGCTACATGGGGTGCCCTGACTGTGGAGCCCTTGTGTGAATGTACGGGCTGTATGCTCATGAAGCCAGCCCTGCTGCCAGGCAAAACATGACTCTTACTCAAAATACATAGATCCTGTCCAGAAATTATGTGGTCATCTCACAAGACTGTTACTTTCTCAGAGCAACAACGTGCTGCTGAGACAACAGAACATGCCCCCTGACCCTTCCTTCCACCCATCCTTTCGCTTATGCCTGAGCTTTCTGAAACACAGAATCACGCCACTCCACAACTTAGAGCCCTACGACGCACTCCTGGCTGTCTACAATATTCTCAAATGCGAGTGATAACACAAAACTTGCAAGCTGCTAGCATTGACTTAAATTATCTTTGCTATACTGTTGTTTAAATATGTCCCCACATAAAACTCGGCGTCAACTTCGTATGCTCATGGATCTTAGACTATGATAAAGCCAAATTTATAAATTAAAAAAAGAGTAAGCCTATAAACCCAGTAAAATTCAAATTAACAACATTAATTTAATTGGATGAGGTTGCTTTCCAAAACTAAAGTGCCCTGGGCAGAACAGTTATGTGTCATGTTGGCTGCTACGACATAGGCTCTTTCTCGTGGGAGTTCTCCTTTGTACGCTGGTTCCTGGGATGGCTCAGTGCTCCGGGCCCTTTTCCTTGGTTTGAACAAGTCAGGATACCACTGTTCGAGTACCACTCTCTGACACTATGTGAACTTCACCTGCAACAAAGCCACCTTTCAAGGATGAGTTCCACCTCTGTTCTTTTCCCATTAACCTGACATGTTAATTAGTGCTGGTGAGATCATAAATATGAATATAGGCATGCGTACTGTAATGCCACTGCAGTGCCAGGTTATGAGTGGGCCACGCAGATGACCTAAAAAATGTTTATGCTAATTTTAAAACTATCGTCGAAATACAGTTAACAATAATCAGTATTTACTGAGCTATGTGCCAAGCATGGATCTAGGTTTTTGCCATATAACAATTTATTTTATTTATTTATTTATTTATTTATTTATTTATTTATTTATTTTCTCATTAATAATTTTTATATTGATTGCATGTTGAAGTGATATTTTGGATAGGCTAGGTTAAGCATATTATTAAAAGTAATTTTGTCTCCTCCTTATATATAACAATTTATTTAGTCCTCACAACTCTATAGGGCAGGCTTTATTATTAGTGCCATATTACAGATGAGAAGCCTGAGGCTCAAAGAGGTGACATCCACTTGTCCTGAGTTATCCCACCAGAAGTTTCTAAGACAAATCCTCAGTGAACTCTCAGATTGCTGATGAGGCATAAAGACCTTGAGAGGTTCTTGGCTCTAGTCTGACATTACTGGCCCACAGAATGAAGTTCAGACTCCTGAGTTTGCTAGTAAAAGGTTTCCTTATCTTGTTTGTGGGCCTTCCCCTCTTAGTGGCTTGCTGCTCCCCATCTCCTCACACATTTTCAGGGCTGCTAGTGAAACCCGAAGGGGGCGTCAAGCTCTGTCACATTTCCCTGTTCTTTATGGTTCAAAATCTTCTCTCTCCTGGGATGTTCTTGTCCTTTTCCAACTGGAACCTCTGCGTTCTGCAAGATGATCAGTGTCACTTCTCTGGGATGCTGTTTCCAAATAAGGCAAGGCTGATGCTTTTCTTTTGGGTTCCCACAGTACCAAGGCCTCTCTTTCTTTTTCCAAAGACACCACTGACCTCCTCATAGCCCCTGCACTGGCAGCCCCCAGAGCTAAGCCAGCCAGATCCTCCTCCTCCAGAGATTGTAAACTAAGATGCCCCAAGCCTGGGAATTTGAAGTCAGAAGCTGTGCTATACCAACACCTGGCATGTATTTATTTCATGCTTACTTTGTGCCAGGCCCTGTTGGAAGAACTTTGCATTTTCCACCTTATTACTAGTCCACAGCAATCCTACAAGGAGGGGGGTACCACCGTCCCCTTTTTACAGACAAGGAAGTTAGTGCACAGAGAGAATAACAAATCCCCCACCATGGTTTGGACAATGGCAGCACCAGCATGGATTCTAGAGTGCATGCTTTGAGGCTTGATATAACACTGCCTCTTCTACTTCAGCAGAACCAAGATTGGGGCTGGCATCATGAAGAAAGCACAGGCAAGCTGAAAGTGTATCAGAGACTAGGTGATAAAAAAGGAGATGCTGGTTCATAGGGAAGAGAGGCAGGAGCAAAAATAGGACAAAAATCAAACTTATGGAGAGAGGCAGAGAGATTCATCTGACCTCAATCGCTGACGCCCCAGCCACTGTTCGTGGTGACCTGCTGGACATCTTGTCTTAGAGCCCAAAGGCTTCCCATGTACCTTTTCCATGGACTTTTTCAAAAACCCACCTTAGATTGAGTGAGTTTCTTTCCTTTGCACCAATACAAAACAAAAACAAAAACAAAAAACCAATAACACTGCAAATCCACTAGCTCCATGAACTCTAAGACCCTGAGAGACAATATACATTTTTGCTGCTCCTAAAAGGAAGCTTACCTGTTGGCTCAGTATGCAAGATTTGGGTCATACTTAATCTAATTTTTAGCTTAAGTATATCCTGTGCAATTATATTTAGAATATCCTTATACTTAAAAATTCATTGTTTGTTTCTCTGAAGTTCAAATTTTACTGGGTGCTCTGTATTTTATCTGACAACCTAACCAGGGATCATGTGAGAACCTCAGAGCCCACCCCAGACCCACTAAATCAGAATCTGCATTTTAAAAGATGATTAGCATGCCTATTAAAGTTTGAGATGTCTGGCTAAAAGATGAACCAAAGGCAGTGCAAAGATAGTACAGCAGCTCCTATGTCATTAGGGATCCAAACTCTTCCTATCTTTCTCTCTCTCCAATAAGGATCTCATGGTTTCTGTCCTCCAGGTCACTTCATGGTCCAGGAGAGATTCTTAGGGTTCTCTCTATGAGTCTGGCTCCAGATGGAAACAAGGGGAAAAGACCAAGAGCCACTTCCCAAAAGTTCCAGCCAATAGCCTCCCATCACATCTCACTGACTGCTCCTACCTGTGAGGGAAGCTAGGACATGCAGTTTTTCAGCTGGGCCCAGGGCACTTCTGTGACTTAGGGTGTATGTGTGTAGGGGAGGAGTTGCTATTCACCAACTTGGGCAGGTTGACCAGCAAAGGAGCAAGGTAGGGCAACAAGACCCCTGAAATAAGATTACTTGATAGAAAGGGAGAGGCCCTAGCTGCATTCTAGACCTGAGATAATTACAGTGCTCAGTTCAGCAACAGGGTCCATGTTGAGTATGGTCTTAGCTGATGCCAGAAGCTCCCATGGACCCAGACACCTTAACACCATGCTCCGAACAATGGCTGATTGCAAGAGTGTGAGAGTTGGAAAGTCACAAAACTGACCACAAAACACTCTTGGCCGTGCTGAACCCCAAAGAAGTGAGTTGTGGACCATCAAAGAACCATAGCAGCTTTTGTTGGGATTTAGGTGGCCAAGTGGAGCATCTTGGAATCCTGCAGAAGCAGTCTTCAACAGCAACACCTGGTGGCTGCGAGAAGCAACAGCAGCGATGGGCTGAATAGACTGCTGGCCTTGGCTCATTGATGAAGACGCCTGCTTCCCTAAAGACCCCAGAAGCCAATCAAGTGCAGGACCACTGTGGAAGGCTGTATACAGAGTACTTACTGTCTCACTGGGAAAGATGTGCCAGGGTTTGATCAGAAACACACACGATATGTGAACATGTTTTGTACCATGAGAATGGCTGTAGAATCAGGATGGTTAAGGCAATATTTTTGGCGAGGACAACTTTTTTGTCGCCAGTCCAATCTTACCCCTTGAGTTGGGGTAGGCCAAACCCGTAGCTACTCTGGGATCTTTTCAAGCTGGGTTTCTCTCAAGTCATGCCAAACTGGATTGAATCCGGGTTTCTTGATGTTTGTTACACATGATGCCAAATACACTTCCAAAGCAAGAAGCATTTCTCTTCAAATAGCAGTTGAGCATGGCAGGCAAGTTGTGACTGGAATTAGCCTGCTCCTCACTGCCTTATTAACAAACTACCTCTTTTTAAGTGGCATTCCTTTTGAGGCAATTTGCAGAGCAGTGATAAAAAGACCCTCTGCCAAATTACAACTCCTTCTTGAGGGATACGCAACGACTCTACTTACTCTCTTCGTTGCGGGCACTTCTGCAGAGGCTGGCGTGGAGGGGTGACAGATGAAGTGAAATGTTCGCCTCCTGGCAAGGGAGGGGACTGGGAGAATAAGAAGCTACAAGGGGCTGAGTCTGCAGGACACACCAAGGGTGTCAAGGAGAAGAGGGAAGTAGGGCCGCAGTCTTTGTAGGCAGAGCGCCCGGTTAGCCAAAAAAAAAAAAAAAAAAAAACAACCCAAACCACTTTCTGTCTCTGCATGTAAGGGGAATACTTACAAGAGGAGAAGAGGAAGGAAAAAACAAGAGGAAAGGAAAGGGAAGGGGGAAGAGAGATTGGAATTTCAAGGGTTGAAATATTAAATGGATCATGCAAAATCCAGCCGATGGTTGTTTTACTGTCTGTGATTCATCGGTTACACGTGGCTTCAATTTCCTTTGAAATCCAGATGTGTTTCAAAAGACGACAGAACAAGGGTAGGATAAAAGGGAGCCTGGATCTCTTAGTTTCCCTCAAAACAGAGATTTGGATATTTTTGGTCACCCCCTCTGGGTTCTCAGTGCCTGCTGGATTCAATAGACAGGGGATGACAAGTCCATTCTCTGGAGAGAAAGGGTTTTCAGATAACTGGAACACAGACCTCAGAGCCTCCCGTGTGAACAGAGATGCAACCAGGGCATCTGGAAATTAAATAGGGACCTCAGCTTACTTTCCCAGCTTGCCAGTGTTATTACAACCCATGGTTGGCTCTGAGTATCTTTCTAAAACATACCAGCAACTGTGGCTTCATTTTGTCGATGCAGGTCCAGATGCTGTTTGGAAGAATGCTAGCTTTGTTCCTGACCTCCCACGGCTCTCTCTTTCCAGAATTCAGATTGAATCAATGTCTTGAGTATGGGCTCCATCCCCTTTCTGACCTCATCTCCCCCACATTCACTCTACTTCAGCCACACTGGCCTCTTCAAGAATCCTTCAACTGCGACAGATAAGCTCCTACCTCAGGGCCTTTGAACGTGCTGTTCTTGCTCCTTCTCATGACTCATGTCCTCAAGTTTCACCTTAAATGTCACCTTCCCTGAAAGCTCTCCTTAAAGTTCTAAATGGCCTGTTGCTTCCTAACTCCCCGGTCTACTTCACCATGGTTTATCTCCCAAGCACTTATTCCTACCTAATATACAATATAATATACTGGCTTAATGTGTGCTTCATCTATTCCCCTCCCCCAACTAGATTAAATGCTCCATGAGGACAGGCTGTTGGCTGATTCTGTTCACGGCTCAATCCCCAGTACCAAGGACAAAGCCTGCAATATGGTAGGCCCTTAATATACATTTGTTAAATGAACTGATAAAGTGAATAAATAAGAATGCGCATTCAGACAGTTAAAAAAGATCAGAGGGGAGCAGTGCCAGGAGCTAGGCAGTCAATGGAAAGCTGGGCTCTAATTGACTTGGTTTCATTTCCACGAGGAACCTGACCTGTTATATACCTGTTAGAATATGCCGACATGGGTCTACAAGGAAGACTCAGGGACTATGGCCAATGCTAGGACCACCCTGGGGAAGGCATTACCTGCCCCTCATTGTGCCACACCTTGGCCAGAGCCACTGATGGGTCCTGCAGGGCCACTCACTCTGACGTGGCATTCAAGGCCCTCCCCAGCCTTGAATCAGCCTTAACATCCGTGTCTCAAATACTTTGTCATACTATATTCATTCACTCAACAAAATATCTCAATTTTATCTTAAAAATCCATCCCAAGTTTGCATTCAACTCCAATATATAGTTTTGCTTGGGAGAATACTAAAAGAACATTTTTGCTGATAGACTCTTAATTTTAGCCCAACTCTTCCACCTTTGCTCATCTAAATGGACTGTCAGGAAATTCCACAGATTCAGGGATTGTGCCTTCCTTTTCAGGGAGTTTCTCAGTTTCTGAGGCCCTTGAATATACTAAGAATGACTGGCTTTTCCTTGGGGACTTTTGTTAAGCAACACACTAAGCATAATCCCAGAGCCTAGTCAAATGTAACATCTACCACAATGCACATCAGCATATCTACCCTACAGACACACTGACACACACACAAACATAAACACACAGACATGCTGAATCAACCACAAACATGACACAAACATGTAGATATGTATACAAGTGTAGACACACATGAGGCAAGCATGCATAAACACACTGAATTTATTGGTTTAAGTTCAACTAAGATCTCAATGCTCTGTTTAGGCTGTTCTGGAAAATAACATTGAAAGACACCAACAGCCTGATGTTCATGAGAAGAGGCATGGATTCTTTACCTTAATAGGTAGTTCATTTGCTTTTTCTCTCCCTAGAATTTTAAAAAAGATTTTAGTTATTTATTCATGAGAGACACAGAGAGAGGAAGAGACATAGGCAGAAGGAGAAGCAGGCTCCCTGGGGACCCTAATGTGGGACTAGATCCCAGGACCCTGGGATCATGACCTGAGCCAAAGGCAAACCCTCAACCACTGAGCCCCAGGTGCCCCACTCTCTCCCTAGAACTGAATGTCTTGACCAACTCAAACTTTTGGTGAAATAACTGAAATAACCACAGCCCAGCCTTATACCAGGTGGTACTGATACGTCATGACTTAGCTAAACCATTAAGTAACTTACTTTATAGAGATTATTTTAAGAAAAAGTATTTGCATGGGAATGTGTTGCAGATACAGTAGGAAGTAACCATATTCAGGGCACTGCTTTGAGAAGCAATAGGTAATCATAGGCAGGGAAAAGCAAAATAGGAATATAATACAACTCTTTTAATTTTTTTGATTCTTTAAACTGGGATAAATGCTCTAAGGGTGGTATCCGTGAGAGTACCAAGTCACCATAACTGATCTGACAAAGGAAAATAAATAAGGAAATACTTATTTCAGGGGAGCAAGGCAGGAGTGAGGAATCCCTTTGCCCTCTTGCCCTTCCTAACTTCTTGTATCCTCCACCTCTTTCAGCTGTTTCTTTCTGGAAACAATCTCAAAAGGCTTTCTCTATTAGGTCCAGAACTATTTATTTCAGTTTCACAACTCCAGGATGTAAGGCGCACATGGACACATGTGTGCATACACATATACTAACATCCACAGGACTAAAAGTTTTTAGAAAAGTTTCTTTTTTTTTTTTAATGAAAAGCAATGTTGCAATCGTTAAGAGGCACATCAATCTAGCCACAAAGTGAGAACTTTTTAAGGAAAGGAAGAATGTTCTCATTAAGCCCTAAAACAGTATTCTTTTCCATTGATCATCCAAACCAATTTGCTCTATGTAGAATTGCTGTGTTAAAAAAAATTAGCTGTTGATACCATTCAATACCAATTACATGGATTTTTCCCTCAACATAAGGTGTACTTGTAGTTTTTCTCAGTCTCATAATTAAAAAAAGGTGATAAGCTATGTGTTCTGAATCAATTCACTTAGATTTCAAGGGGCACAATGGAATGTCCGTTGTTCCTGAAATAAACAACAAAACCTTCACTACTCAGCACGCCTGGATGGTAGGAATAACACGTATTTGTCCTAGCAGTGTTTTTCGCTTGAGACCCACTGACCCAAGATATCTGTGGCTAGAATCCAGGAGTCTGTGAACTGGGTGGGGAAAATGTGCTTATCAGTTTTCACAAATTTCCACTTGAAATTGAGCATTTCAGTCAATTATGACTGGAAACAAAAATGACTATAGTATTAGCATTATCTGTGAGAAATCACAGCTTATATCAAATTACAGGCTACTTTTGTAATGCAGTGTAGGGTATTTTATGCATTTAAAAACATCATTGTAAGAAGGTGTCAGAGGGCAGACGGTGTCCATGGCACATTAAGGGTTAAGACCCCTGTTCCAGGAGACCTGAGTCATGAGTAAGCATCAGAATCTGGCATGGCTGGTGGTGGTACTTGAAATCCCATTAGGAAACTCCTTTGGGCCTTGAAGGCTTCTCCACTACCCAGCAAAATGCTTATTCTAATGTCCAGGAATGAAATTCGTATTGAAGGTTCTTTGGAGGGGTACCAGAGGTGAAAAGGAAGCATAAAAAGATCTCCCCGATCCCTCTACATATTTAAAAAATGGTATCCTGGGGCACCTTGGTGGCTCAGTTGGTAGAGCATCCAACTCTTGATCTCAGGTCTTGATCTCAGGGTTTTGAGTTCAAGCCCCACAGTGGGCATGGAGCATACTTAAAAAAAAAATGGCATCCTATTCTACATCAGTATTTTGCAAACGTCTTTTTCCCTTAATATTCTGATAGTAAAAATTTCTTTAAAAAATTTTTCTAATATGGGACGCCTGGGTGGCTCAGTGGTTAAGTGTCTGCCTTCAGCCCAGGGCGTGATCCTGGAGACCCGGGATTGAGTCCCACTCGGGCTCCCTGCATGGAGCCTCCTTCTCCCTCTGCCTGTGTCTCTGCCTCTCTCTCTGTGTCTCTCATGAATAAACAAATAAGGGCTTAAAAAATTTTTTTTCTAATTTTTCTGAATTAGAAAAATTTTAATTTCTAATTTTTTCTGAAAAATAATTCTTTTCAGAACTGTTGTTAGGTCATGTTTTGGGTTTGTTTGTTTGTTTTCTGATCAGAAGCCTCGATCTGAGCGCAGACTCTTCTAAACTCTGGACCTGTGTTCTCTCATTTATTTCTCACAACCGCTCTTTGGGGAGGTATTGTCGTGAATTCCCGTCAGTGCTGCCATCCTGCCTCACTGTGAACTTCTGGCACAGCGACACTCTGAGCATACTTGTTTTACAGTTGCTGCACCATTCCTGGAATTGGATGTAACTTCTATCAAAACAGACCAGATGGCGGAAGGTGAGTCCACTGTCAACATAGTGCACCGTTTTTTGAGAAAAAGCAGAGAAACAAAGGAAGCCCCAGCATTGGCAATTCCTCTTCTGTAAGGAAACCTTGACTTTAGGCTATGGCTCAGATGCCAGACCCCCTGTCCCCTCCCTTTTCTTTTTAAATTTCAATAGCCTCAGATTCAGGGCATCCACTCAGCTAAGCTTCCTTCCTGGAAATGGTCATCTGCCACCTGGTGGCTGAATGGGGACTCGCACTCTTCCTTTGGCCCGGGTGGGAGACGCGCTGGATGAGGCTGAACCGTTACCGCCCCGACAAAGCAGGAGAGCAAGGAAAATAACTGAGGCCCAGGCTCTGCACCCAGCATCTGGGTGAGATGTCGATGCCCTCAGTCTTCACTGTGGACACATCTGGATGCCTTATGGAACTCTTTCCCCAGTACATCTGGCTAGGGAGATGTAATCACAGCTGCTGCCAGAGGGTCATGTTAACTGAACAGTTTTTCTGAACAAAATTAATTTCCTGGGGAAAAAATACACAAACAAAACACTTAAAATTTGTTAAATCTAAATAATCCTGATAAGTGAGTTGCTCTTTTTATTGAGACTTTCTGTTTTACGCTAGGCACTGTGCTGAGTTTTGCATACAGTGTCTCATCTGCTTTTCCCTTTTTTAACAGCTCTGAGAGCTAGAGATTAAATATTTCTGTGATGAAGCTGAAGCTCAGTGAAGCTAAAACACTGTCCAGGTTCCCAAGGATAGTATGTGATAGAACTGGCAGTTAAGTGCAGACTTTCTGACACCAAGGTCCCAGAGCTGACTACTGTACTATGCTGCCTTGAGTACACACACACACATGCATGCACACATACACATGCACACACACTCATATACACATGCACACACAGATACACACATGCACACACACATTTAAGGATGTAAAAGTTCAGCTCTTTTACTAAGCTACCCCCAATACAGCAAACATATCATTAAAGTACAAATCCAATACTTTACAAGAAAGACTAGTTAGTTAGGCAGGCAGGAGAGAGAGGACTATTGTTCATTACAATATGGTTGCAATGGAATTTTCAAGGATTTGCCTTGAAATGGTAAAAATACCATTTTAAATCAACTAATGCTAGCAAATAAAACCCATTAACAAGGATATTATGTCATGGCCAAGTGGATTTTTCCCAGGAATGTAGGGTGATTCAACTTAAGAAAGTCAATCAATGTAATATACCAGATTAGTAGAATGAAGAAAAGTATATAATCATCTCAAATGATAATGTAAAGGCATTTGATAAAATCCAACATCCTTTAATGATTAAAAAAATCAGAGAACAGGGAACAGAAGAGAACTTCCTCAACACAATATAGGATGTTTATGAAAAATTCACAGCTAACATCATACTGAATGGTGAAAGACTAGAACCTTTCCCCCTAAGACTAGGAATAAGAGAGAATGCTTGCTTTCCCCACTAGTATTTAACATTGTACTGGAGGTTCTAGCCAAAGCAGTAAGACAAGAAAAAGAATTAAAGGGCATCCAAATTGGAAAAGAAGGAAAATTATCTCTGTTCACATATAACATGATCTTATATATAGAAAATCCCAAAGAATCTACAAGAAAGCTACTTGAACTAATAAATGAACTCAACAAAGTTGCAGGGGACAAGATGAGCACAAGTCGTATCTACACTCCTGCAATGAATAATCCTAAAAGAAAATTATGAAAGCAATCCCATTTATAATTGTATCTAAAAGAATAAAATATCTGGAAATAAATTTAACAAAGGAGGTAAAAAGGATTGTACACTGAAAACTAAAAAATATTACTGAAAGAAATTAAAGAAGACCTAAATAAATGGGAAAACATCCTGTGTTCATGGATTGGAAGACTTAATATTGGTAAGATGTCAGTACACAGACAGTGATCTATATATTCAATGGCCTATCGGATCTTAATGGCCTTTTTTCCAGAAATGGTAAAGCTATGACTCAGACCCACATGGAACTGCAAGAGGCCCCGAGGAGCCAAAACAATCTAGAAAAAGAACAATGTTAGAGTACTCATATTTCCCCATTTCAAAACTTGCTGCAAAGCTATAGTCATTAAAATTGTGTGGCACTGGCATAAGGACAGATATATAGACCAATGGAATAGAATTGAAAGTCCAGAAATAAACCTGTACATCTATGGCCAATCGATTTTTGATAAGGGTACCATGTACATTTATTGGGGAAAGAATAATCTCTTTGACAGTTGGTGCTAGGACAAGTGGATTTCTACATGCAAAAGGCTAAAGTTGGCCCTAAACTCATACCTTAGACAAAAATTAACTCAAATAGATCAGCAACCTAAATATAAGAGCTAACACCATAAAACTCTTGGAAGAAACATAGGGGTAAACTTCATGATCTTAGATTTAGCAACAGATTCTTATATATGATACAAAAGCACTAACAAAAAAAAGAAATAAGGCGTGTGGTGTGTGTGTGTGTGTGTGTGTGTGTGTGTGTGTGTGTGTCTTTGCATATCTCCAGAATTAGGGGAAGATAAAAAATAAGAATAGTAACTTTTTAGAGTACCTTCGCCAGGAATGGAATCACAGCTCAGATGTGAAGAAATACCACAAAAATCTTGATTGCTTTAGGTATGTTGACATCCTAACAATATTAAATCTTCCAATCTATGGCACAGATCTTTTCCAATTTATTAGGATCCTGAAACAGAGAGAATAAGTGACTTATTTAAGAACCTAGTTGAGTTCTCTCTCCCAGAACTCAAAGCTGAGCTCTCTCTTCCAGGGAGTGCTAGGACTATTACTTATTTGTAATTTGTGATAATTCAAGCAAGGGCTGTTCTCTACTATCCCTTGCTCTTGGGAAAACTTCCCCATAGGCAGTGTGAACAGTGTGGGGGAAAGGTTGCAAAAAGTATGCTTTGACTACTGATAATCAAATTGCTTTTGAGCACACTTCAGCACTTTAGAAGCATCCATTTATATATTAAGAATGAGTATGCTAATTGCAAGCCATTCTTAGGTATCCTTGAGGGATCTCTACTGGGCAAGCCTCATTTGAATTACTCTCTTCTTTCAACAAACATCCAGTACTTGAGACTTACTGATTATACGCACTGAGTCTGAATTACAAGATTTTTTCGTAAAGATGAAATGATTAAGGTAAGATGAGAATGGAACTAACTAGCATTAACTGAACCTAGCATGTGGCAGGCAAGGGAATCATTGTTCTCAGCTCATGCCTAAAAGGAGGGTTCAGCTTTTTTGCAGATTAGCCCCTCCTGAAAATAAACAGATTCAACTCCCCAGTGCAGTAATAAGAAAAGGATGTTTAACCAGAGACCCATGGGTGGTGAAGGGAAAGTGATTTTAATAATCAGCCCTGCATACAGGATGAAAATCTCCTTGAAACACCTATTTTTTCCACCCAAGTCTCTCCTTGCCAGTTACCTCATTTTTTGCTCTCCTTCTCCCCTAAAGAATCACAAAAGAAATGTCTTCCATTGTCCTGAGCAATTCAACTGTGTCTCTAGATTGTATAAACATCACTCAGGAGGACAAAAGCCAGGTTGTTAACTGAAATTGACAATCAAAACTATTTTTGCAAGGCATGTGCCTGGATGCATGCATGCATGTGTGCGTCTGTGTCTCTAGTGATTCTCGCTTCATCTGAAATCACTTGTTATCTCCTTTGCTCTTTAAAAGAACCCTAAAAGATTAGTTCGTCCCATTTTATAGGAGACAGACTGAAAACAACAAGCTGCACAACTTGTCAGTGGAGGAAGCCAATAGAGAAGATAGGCTTGATTCCAATATTTATGATGTAAAAGGCTGGTCCTGGAAATGAAAGGCTACAAAGAGGGCTTTTTGATTCCACGTCAATGGGTGAATTCTTGCCTCCACCATATTGGACCTTCTCCAATGGGCTCTTAGTGAGTGGTGGCCAGCCACGTGTTAGGGTTCCCCAAGGAACTGATAGTTTAGGCAGGCTGCACCAAACTACACCAGTGGGCCAGATCCGGCCTACTGCAGGAAGGTAAAGCTTTACTGGCCCATACTAGGCCATTCATCTACATACAGTCTATGACTGTTTCTGTACTACAACCGCAGAACTGAATAATTGGGAAAAAGACTGAATGGTCTGCAAATATTCACTCTCTGGCCCTCTACAGGAAAAAAAGTGTGCCAGCTTCTGGTCTAGAGAGTCAACTGACATACAAAGTGGAAACTGAAGACCAGAGCATGAAGGGAGATAGTAGGACAGCAGAGCCAGCTGGGACTTGCTATGAGTGTAACTTGGTTACTAAACCACTTATGAGTCATTAGCAGCCCTCCATCTGCCCATTCTCTGCAATGATCTTAGGACCTTGAAAATAACCAATTAATGGATTAAGTTAATAGAGTCAGTACTTGCTGTGTGTCAAGCTGTCATAGGTGCTGTGAATACAGCCACGAACAAAACAGACCAAGTATGAGTGTGGGAGGGACAGAGGCCAAAGTGACTGGGGCCAAGGGAGAGCTCGGAGTGAGGTACTAGGTCTGCTGGGAGGGAGGCAGAGCCAGGTAACGGAGGCTCTGGTGGGGTCTTAGTCCAAACATGGTGGGAAGCCTCTGAGAACTTGCAGCAAAGAGGGTTCGATTATTTTATATAAAATGACCATTCCAGCCCCTCTGTAGAGAGCAGGTTACTAACAGGCAAAGGTGAGAACAGGAAGAATGAGGATGTAGTGCTTTGCAGGTAGTTAAGGATCAAGTAGTGGCAACTTGACTCAGCTGGTTGTGGGAGGTAGAGAGAACCTTTTGGTTTAGGGATATACTTGGAGGTAGGGCTAAGAGGATTTGTGAGTGGTTAAGGATGTAGAGTGGATCCTAATGAAGTAGATCCCAAACCTTGACAAAGGCTTCTGAAAGAACTAGGGATAGTGTGGCAAGTCGTAAGAGGATTTATTACAATTCCCACTTCCGAGCCAGCACAGGCAGGGTCGAAGCAGCAGGCAGTACCGAGGCTCTCAACAGGCTCCGTTGGCACCTGCTTGCCCCCTCTGCAGAAGCCACCTCTACAGGAGCCACCTCGGCAGAAACAAGCAGACACAGCATTAAAATAAACTAATCGCCTCATGCTGGGCCGCGGGCCCCCTCGCAAAAGGATGGATTGGACTGGTTAGAAAGAGCTCGACACTTGTGTTGCAGATCCATTAATGTCAGCCACAGGTTAATTCTGAGCAATTTCCAGGTGATCCAATAATTCATTAAACTGACGAAAACAAATCTTTGGAAAATCGAGCTGGTGACAGATAAAAAGCCAATGATTTATTGTCCGGAGAGGATTAAGTGTCTCCCGTTCCATTCTTCAGTCTGTTGAGTGAATCGAAGTGTGCAGGAAGAACAAGGTAGGTGTGGGTTCTACGGAACAGGGATTGTTCAGGCCCAGTGTGGCATGCCCTCCCTCCATAATGCTTGTTCCATAAAGTAGCAAGGTGGAAGCATGATGTAGCAGGAAGACATGGATAGTGAGGACAGACAAAACTGAGTTTGAGTTCCTGCTCTGATGGTTATTCACATCTGTGAACTTGGGCAAGTTGCTTCACATTTCTGAGCCTTCACTGGTTCACCTCTTCAACTGGGGTAATAAGATATTTTCCCCTGTACTCAGGAGTAGATATACTAAATGAAAATTATGCACAGATCCTAGAACATCATAGGGGACTCAAGAGACAGCCAACATGATAGTTATTGGTGATAACAAAGAAGAGGTGAGCTTTTTTCCTTTAATGGACATACATGCTCAGTGTGAGCATTCATACTGCTGCTGCAAAAAATATTATGAAATGCTTACTTAGGCATCCAAGGATCATAAAATTTTCCAAGGTAAACTCATTGGGAAAAAGTGGGGAATCAGAAGACAAGGAAGATAGGTGATGACATTTGGAGTGAGTGCTGGTGAACAGGAAGAAAAGTGTCCCAGGGTGCCTGGGTGGCTCGGTTGCTTAAGTGTCCAACCCCTGGTTTCAGCTCAGATCATGATCTCAGGGTCATGATCTTGGGGTTGTGAGATCAAGCCCCGAGTTGGTCTCCCTGCTCAGTGCAGAATCTGCTTCTGCCCCTCTCCCTCCTTCTCTAAACACTATCTCCCCTACCCGCTGCTTGTGTGTGCACATGGTCTCTCTCTATATATAAAAATAAATATGAATAAATAAATCTTTTTTAAAAAGGGTCCTATGTTTACCTAGAAGCATTAATGAAGGACAATTAGGGAGCTTCCTTCCAAGTGATGGTGGAGAGGGTAAATGGTATGAAGGGAAGGATTGTACTTAGAACATTATGTCATAATTGGTTTGAAGTCTGGATAGAGGTTTCTGGATAGTGGTATCTGGAGGTAGACCTAGAACATCTTAAATATGGAAGAAACCTTAGAAACCACTGGAAGGAAGGATGATCCATATATACTTACAGTCCTGGCTATCTCCTACACTTTTCAGTTGGTGACAGCATTTCTGTATTCCCTAGGGGTCCATCCCTCCTAATGGGCATGGCATATCCTATATTCTATATATGTCCCTCCATCTTTTATCAATGGGAGGTCTATCATAGCCAGTAGTTTTAGAAAGGAATTGTGACATTCCTCAGCTGAAAGTACCTAAAAGCCACAAAGATGCCTAAAAGGGATGTTTTACCATGGATTACTGTTCTCATAAATGGATTCCTGCTCTAGCTAAATGTATTTAGGGATTTATAAGTATCTGTTTGAAATATGTTAGACAAACCTACCTGGAGTCCAAAAACCGTAAGAATATTTAAGAGGAATTTTGAATTTTGGAATCCTCATACTGTGTATAAGAAGCCTTTGACGTGTGCAAAATACAAAATCAATATACAGAAATCTGTTGTATTTCTATACATTAATAATGAAGTAGCAGAAACAGAAATTAAGAAAACAATTCCATTTACAATTGCGTCAAATAGGGGATCCCTGGGTGGCTCAGCGGTTTAGCGCCTGCCTTTGGCCCAGGGCGCGATCCTGGGGTCCCGGGATCGAGTCTCATGACGGCTCCTGGCATGGGGCCTGCTTCTCCCTCCTCCTGTGTCTCTGCCTCTCTCTCTCTCTGTGTCTATCATAAATAAATAAATAAATCTTAAAAAAAAAACAATTGCACCAAATAAAATAAAATAAAATAAAATAAAATAAAATAAAATACCTAGGAATAAACTTAACCAAGGAGGTAGAAGACCTGTACTCTGAAAACTATAAAAATACTGATGAAAGAAACTGAAGAAGACACAAACAAATGGAAAGATACCCCATGCTCATGGTTTAGAAGAACAAATATTGTTAAAATGTCTATACTACCGAGAGCAATCTACAGATCTAATGCAATCTCTATTAAAATACCACAGAACTATTTTTTTTTTAACTTGAGAGAGAGAGAGAGCATGCATGCACAAGCAAGCGGGGGGAAGGGCAGAGAGGGAGGGATAAGCAGACTCTGCACTGAGTGCAGAGCCCCATGCAGGGCTTGACCTCACAACCCTGAGATCACGACCGGAGCCAAAACCAAGAGCCTGATGCTTAACCAACTAAGCCATCAAAGCACCTCACCACAGCACAATCTATAGAACTAGAACAAATAATCCTAAAATTTGTGTGGAACTACAAAGACTTCAATAGCCAAAGCAATCTTGGAAAAAAAAAAAAAAGAGAGAGAGAGAGAGAATAAATCTGGAGGCATCACAATTCCAGACTTTAAGTTCATTACAAAGCTGTAGTGATCAAAACACTATGGTACTGGCACAAAAATAAACACATAGGTCAATGGAACATAATAGAAAACTCAGAAATGAACCTGAATTTATATGATCAATTAATATATGACAAAGGATGCAAGAATATGCAATGGGAAAAAGTCTCTTCAAGAAATGGTGTTGGGAAATCTGGATAGGTATATGTAAAGGAATGAAACTGGGCCAATTTCTTACACAATACACAAAAATAAGCTCAAAAGGGATTAAAGACCTAAATGTGAGAACGGAAACCAAAACATCTTAGAAGAAAACATAGGCAATAATCTCTTTGACATTAAGTGTTGGTAGAAACATTTTTTTAAGATATGTCTCCTTTGGCAAGGGAAACAAAAGCAAAATTAAACAACTAGGACCCCATCAAAATAAAAAGCATCTGCACAGCAAAGGAAACAATCAACAAAACTAAAAGATAACCCACTGAATAGGAAAGATATTTGCAAATGATACAGTTGATAAAGGGTTAACATCCAAAATATATAAAGAATGTATGCAACTCAATACCAAGAAACAGATAATGCAATTAAGAAATAAGCAGAAGACATGAACAGTCATTATTCCAAAGAAGGTATGCAGATTGCAAACAGACAGCTGAAAAGGTGCTCAATATCACTCATCATCAGGGATATGCAAATCAAACTCACAATAAGATATCACCTCATACCTGTCAAAATGACTAAATAAAAAATGCAAGAAATAACAAACACTAGCAAGGATGTGGAGAAAGGGGAACTCTCGTGCACTGTTGGTGGGAAAGCAGACTGGTACAGCCACTGTGGAAAACAGTATACAGGTTCCTCAAAAAGTTAAAAATAGAATTACCATATGATCCAGTAATTCCACTATTGGGCATTTATCCAAAGAGTATGAAAACATTAATTCAAAAATATATATGCACCTCTTGTTTGCATGATTTACAATAGCCAAGTTATGGAATCAGCCCATGTCCATCCACAGATAATGGGTAAGAAGATATATATATATATATATCACTACTCAACCATGAAAAAGAAAGAGATCTTGCCATTTGCAACAATATGGATGGATCTAGAGGGTATAATGCTAAGTGAAATAAGTCAGTCACAAAGACAAAGACCACATGATTTCACTCATATGTGAAATTTAAGAAAAAATAAATGAACAAAGAAAAAAAGAAACAAATCAAGAGACAGTCTCTTAACTATAGAGAACAATCTGATGGTTATCAGAGGTTACGGGGTGAGGGCATGGGTGAAACAAGTGATGGGAATTAAGAGTACACTTATGATGAGCACTGAGTGATGTATGGAGTTGTTAAATCACATAGGTTGTACATGTGAAACTAATATAATGCAATATGTTAATTATCCTGGAATTTTAAAAATACATTATTAAAAAAAATCCTTTAACCTAGTCTTCTAAAAATTGAAAATTAGTTTAAAATCAGAGAAGGCCTGGGAAAGTTTAGAACATAATTTACCACTCCCTCCAATTTGGAGGCATATTTCCAAATATTCAGCAGTTATTCCTGCAAGAGGGTTATACTTTTCTGACCCACTGATATTAGGTTTAGTCATGTGACTTGCTTTGGTCAGTGGCACATGTGTGGATATAATAGGAACCATGTTCAAGCAGATGTTTAAGATGATACTTTTTATCAATTAGCTCTCTTTCTCTTTCCCTTTGCCCCATGACTGTCATTGAGCTTTGATGGGGGCTGGTCCTTTAACCTGGATCTTGGAATAAGAAGACATGTAGAACAGAGCTGCAGCTGACCTAAGCTTACAGCATATAAGGAGACGATGAAACAAACCTACTTATTGTAAGCCACTGAGATTTTGGGGTTTCTCGTTACACAGCATAGCATAGTGAAGGCTAACTGACACAAGGGTTGAGAAAGCTGAGGGGTGGTCATTGGTCAAAGAGCTGTTGGTTAAGCACTCTGACAGAGGCCAGAGATTTGTTCCTTATGCTACATTTCTCAAATTTAATCCTATGGAATACTGCTTCTATTCTTTCCACTGATTCAGGAGTGGATCGTATTTTTCAGTCTGACTCTGTGTGCATGTGAAGTGTGTGTGTGTGATAAAGCTTCCCACTCTGAGCTCAAGTCAGGACACATCTTCCTGCTTAAAGCCAGCATGGACTCAGCCTTTTGGAGCTGTGTTTCCCAAAGCAATGTATGTAGTCAGATGTTCATTACTCAGGAGCTGATTATTCCATCTCCTCTTTCTCTTAGTGTGGATTTAGACCATCTTGTGTACATTAGCACTGCTCTTCAATAGTGACAGCATGGCTAAACTCAAAGTCCAGAGTCACTTGTGTGCTAACCACTTTGGCAGAAGGGAGCCACTCCTACCTGCATGGCATTGTCTAGGTGCTGAATCGATATAGTCTAATTTAATCTTTATGGCCATCCATGAGATCAGTGTTCCTGTCCTCATTTCACAGACCATGAAACAGAGGCTGAGACATTAAGCCACTTGCCCAGAATCATACAAGTGGTAGGAAGAGTTCCAATACAGAACCAGATACTTGTCTATATTTTTCCTGACTTCTGTCAGCACCAGCAAAACCAAACCAAACCAAACCAAACATAAAAACACTCTCCCCCCGCCAAAAAAAAAAAAAAAAAAAAAAAAAAAAAAAAAAAAAGAAACAAACAGAAACCCACACTGATTTCAATGAAGGATAATGTCAGATAATATGGCAACAGCAGGACTGGAGAGCTCCTATGGAGTAATGTGATGGGAAAACCTGAACTAAGGAGCAAACAAACTCTCATAGTGGGAGGGAAGGAGAGAAGCCAACACGGAGGAGCAGCCCTTTCGTCCTGCCTGTAAACTGGTTCCCTGGGAAGACCTTGTGGAGAGTGGCAGGAAGAGAGGGTGAGAAGACTGTGTCTATTTTGGGGAGTTTCTTCCTTTCCTTCAAAGTGAAAAAAAGCAACAGCTTTTGTTTAAACCCCTAAACAAACTGTTTACTCTTATACTTTATGCGACGTGAAACTGAGAAACGGATGGCAGTGCTCTCTGAATGGTAATATTGTCCTCAGCCGGTGCTATTAGTGATGCGACGGAGGTATTTAATTAATTACCACTGACATATGTTTGTGCTAATTTATAAGACTGGTTAGCTTGCACATTGCATCTGAACTCTTGCCTGCCTAGAGAGCTTCCTGAATGTAAAGCAATTTTCTAACTTGAAGCTAATGAAAGAAATACCAGAATAGTCTAAGTTTGGCAGGTTCTGATGGGTTACCTCCCAGTGGTTCTCAACCAGGGAGATTTTGTTCCCTACAAGGGATATTTGCCAATGTCCGGAGACATCTGTCATTATCACAGTCAATGTGGGTACTGGGGAAGCATCCAGTGGGCAGAGCTCAGGGAAGCCGCTGAACATCCTACACTGTACAGGACAGCCCTCCGCCACAAAGGATGATCTGGTCCCGAAATGAGAAGTGTTGGGGTTGAGAAATTCTGACCTGGTTCTCTGCTCCTACTAAAATAACCCATGTCCAGGGTGAGAAAGTGGCTTCCTCAAGGTCACACAGCAAGTTAGAGGCACAACTTGGCAACAGAATGATCTGCAGTCATTAGAAGCATGGGCTCTGGAGTCAGAACGTTTGGCTCCCAATCCTGGATTTGACTCTTACTACCTGGGGAAACTGTAGCAAGATCCTTAGCTATACCTCATCCAGAACACAGGAATCATAATGGTGTCTGCTAACAGGCTTTTGAGAAAAATCCAATGACATAAAGCTTGTATAGACTTGACATGCGTTATGTTGCATTTCTTGTGGATGTTCCATTTATTGTTAGAATTCTGTACCTTCTTATCAGCACGACTCAGGGTAAGGTAAGACATATTATTATAATGATTGCTAATACAAGGTGGAAACCTTCCATTTAAACATTGTCAGCCCCCTCTGTGGCCGATGCTGGAGAGGTCTCTGAATCACCAAGGACCACTTCAGTGGTGCCTTAGGTCTGATCCAAGGACACAGCACTGGCTCTGAAGGCAGGGTGTATGCAACAGCATATAAACATATTTCTTCTTTAGTTTGATGACCTCAACACTTCCATTCTCCTTTATAAAGAGATATAGTGTGAGCGGGCTGATAAATGCCTCTCCACATCCCCTGTGAGAAATCCAAGTCCTAATCCCTGGATCCAGATCCTCCCTAATATGGCACAAGGATCTTCACAGCTGAGATTCAGTTGGGGATTTGAAATGGAGAGATTATTTTAGACTGTCTGGGTGGCCCCTAAATGTCATCATGAGGGCACTTAAAAAAGGGAGATGAGGAGGTCAAAGGAGGAACAAGAAAAGATGATGATGGAAGCAGAGAGAAACAAGAGACCATACGATGCAGGGCCATGAGCCAAGGTATAAGGACAGCCTCTAGAAGGTGAAGAAGACAGGGATACAATTCTCTCTTCATGGCTTTAGAAGGAATGAACTCTACCAGCACCTGGACCTTAACTCTGGAAGACTCATTTCGGAAGACTTAACTCTGGAAGACACTGACCTCCAGAATGGTAAGAGAATAAATACGTTTGAAGCCACTAAATGTGAGGTTACTGGTTATATAGCATTGATAGGAAATGAATTTGGAGGATTACTGATGGTTGTGGTGAAGGCACATTGGCACAGGAGGCTGAGACCCCTTCAGGGGAGAAAGGGCTTGAGGTGCTCATCCCTTCATCCTTGAGGTTCAGGGTTATATATCTGCTGACCCACATGGCTCTGACTGTGGTCAGCTAGCAGCACAAACCATGGGGGCCACCAGCAGAGGACTCACCCTAGTAGATGGGAGAAGCTGGGCTGGAGACAGGAGCTGAGACCAGGCTAAGGTTGTCATAGGGGTGGGTAAATTTGGTTCTGGGAGAGTATGAGGCCACAGCTAAGATCTTTCTAGAGCCTGATGCCCTGACACTGAAGATCTGAGTTAGGAGCCATGGCCTCTGTCATGAAAACCTGGTATAGGTGTTGTCTTAACATGAGGTGCAATGACCATAAATAGCAGACCCAAGATGCTTGAGGTCAAACGCAGTGGAAGAGCAGGGTGGAGTTGCAATGGCGTTTGAACAGGATTGCCATGAGGGCAAAAGGTGCAGTAAGAGAGGGAGAAAATGAACCACACATGATTTCCAGCAAGTTATCAGGCTAGGCTGAGGCAGATGGCATCGTCTCTTGCTACAAACATATAGTCAGGCTAGGTAACACATAGTAAAAACATAAAATACCCACCCAAACTTAAAAGTCAGAGAGGAAACTCACTAGGGGCTGGACATGAAAACAGACGAAAGCCAGGGCTGTTAGGGCTGAATATGGGGCTCTGAGATCTGTTTATGAGCTATAAGGAGGGCTTGGGAGATATATTCACACCCTTTCAATCGATTCTCATGATCTGCAGATTCTGTACTTGTGAAATCACCTTCTCACTAAAATTATTTGCAACCACCAATTCAGTACGAGTGGTACTTGGCAGTCATTCACAGCCTCGAGCACGGCTGCAAGTAACCCGAGTCTCTCAATGTGCGCCTTCCCAGTGGAGGTGGAGAGACTCCAGTTGTTGCAGTCCCCATACCACAAACAGGGGTCATTTTCCCCATCCGCTTCATGCTGGAGGGATTTTTTGTTTGTTTGTTTTTTGGGTTTTTTTTTTTTTGTACTTTTATTGGTTATTTCATCACTTAAAATGGTCCCCAAGCATAGTGCTGAAGTGCTGGCTAGAGTTTCAAAGAACAAGAAGGCTGTGATGTGCCTCATGGAGAAAACTCGTGGGTATCAGGCAGGAGTTACAGTGCCTGAGTGAGTTCAATGTTAGTGACTCAACAATAACATTAAGTAAAGTGTCTTTAAATAGGAACACCCATAAGACAAGGTTTGACTGCTGGATGAAAATGTTGTGACCAGAAGCTCACAGGACCCTAACCTGTGCTTCCTCTAGGAGCCATGGTTCACTTGTCACTAAATTGGTATTCTTGCAACTTTATGGTACCTAACCCTGACATGTGATAAGAATCAATTGTAGACACACACACATGCATGCACACATCCCTTTTCTGGTCCCATTTTAGGGTTCCTTGCAGGACCCTTACCTGCAAGGTAAGTACCATTATGCCCACTTGACAGATGAAAACACTGAGGCTCTGAAAGGCTAAACTGGCTCCCATCATCACACAGAACTGAAAATCAAACCCAATTCTGCCAGAATTAATCATCTGTGCTCTTTCTACAAAATTTTGCTGATTCTAGGATTTGTGGATTGAATTGAATCATGTTGAATGCTGAAAAGCACATAGCTGATCACAGGCTGATCAAACAAGAGACATTTCCAAGGAATGTTCTTTAAAACTCACTTGAGCACATCCAAAACCAAAGTTCAGCCTAGGGGAGAAGCAAGTCAAAGAAGTTTAAAGATGCCTTTTTAATCTGGAAGAGAAAATGAATCTTAAATCAGGACAGCCATTACATTTGTGCCTTTCTATTGACTACTTTGCTTCAGTCATCAAGAAACAACCCCCTCCCACTTTTTGGGGGAAGGTTTAGCTAGGCTGTTTTATAATTTTTTAGGTTGAGATTTTTATGCTTTTGTTTGTTTTGTTTTGAGAGCCTAATGACTACTTTCACTGTCTTTTATGTCTAATCTCCCCCAAACAATCATAAGAATGGTCTATAAACCTACTTCCTCCGGTGATCCACTCATCACTGCATGGAACATTAGAAAGGAGAGGATCAGGTGACTCACAAGTAAGCAGAGAACACCCTGCCTGGTTCACTTACAACGGACTCAAGCCCTCCATTCTGCGCTCAGCTGGGAAAATTCATCTCTGATCCAAGATTTCTGCGGATTCCAGGATCTTAAAGTCTTACCATGACCTCTGGGTCTAATTTCCTGTTAATCTCACTCTGAGGATGCCAACGCCATCCAGATGTGGATGCCAGAAACCTTGCCTTGATTTTCCAAGCCCGAAATTCAGAAAAGACGTTTATTTGGGTGTGGAACAGTCTTAAAGGGAGGTTTGAGGTGATGGATGACTTCTACGTAGCAAGTAACTTGAAAATTGATTTTTAGGCACAGGTGATCTAAAAAAAATTTTCAGCTATTCCTATTGCTGGCTTTTTTTTTTTTTTTTTTTAATGCCATTCCTGGCCCTCTTGCTGAATGTTTTTCTGTAACTTTTCCCTTTCTCTCTCTGTTAGTTCTCCCAACTAAAATTTCTGGGGTACAGACCTGGCCATCCATCTCTGTTTTACTGTTCTTCCATTCTTAAAGCTTATTATCAAGATGTTTTTCTAAAAAAGGCAGAGTCCCCTAAAGTGTATTTTCATGCCAACTATAAAAATAACATTTTCACTTCTTTTTTAATGGAGTGGGAGCTCCACAGAAGGGAGGATTTGGATGAGTTTACAAAGGATTTAAAGAATCAAGACTATGAAGGTGAGTCTGAAAATACCACTATATGAGAACAATTGGATTTTGCATCTTTGTCTCTGCTTGATGTTATGCCCACGGCAGTTCTCATGCCGACTGTTCCCTTGTCTAAGAAGAATGTAGGTCCGAATCCCAGTCTCAAAATGCTGTCATTTTCTTTTTTTAAGGTTTATTTATTTATGAGAGAGAGCAGGGAGGGGTGCAGGGCGGTGGGGGAGGGAGACAATGAGACTCCCCCTGAGTGGAGAGCCTGATGCGAGGCTCAGTCCCAGGACCCCGAGATCATGACCTGGGCTGAAATCAAGAGTCAGACGCTTGACTGACTGAGCCACCCAGGTGTCCCCCAAATGTTGTCATTTTCAAATAAAGATGGCCAAATTCAGTCCAAAAATGATGGGACTTGCATAGAAAAATGTGAGAAGACAGGATTACACTGATGAGCCCATTTTCGCCAAGTGTTTCCTCACTATTTCCCAGATTGGGGGGGGGGGGCAGATTCTAGTGGAGAAGACCTGCTCCTTCAATTCCAGATAGCAGTATTAACATTAATCTTTGCTAATACTTAGGTAGTATCTACAGTGTGAATGTTTTCTGTTATTTAATTACATTTACTCATTTAATCTTTACTGAGAACCAATAAGGCAGGCACTGTTTTCATTTTCATTTTATAGATGAAGAAACTGAGACTGAGAAGTCACCCAAGGTGTTGACAAACCATGGCAATTTGGCTCCAGAATCCACATTCTTAACTGCCATGCAATTCCAATCTCACCGTGATTTCATCAACAGCAGGGTCAGGGGACTGCTGAGTCGGGTGGCCCAAAACACAATGCTTAGAACACCAAGGTCATAGTTTGAATCCTGCCAGGTCCTTCAAATGTCAGCCTAAGTGCCACTTCCACGGAGCATGTTCCCAACCTCCCATACCAGGATATGTACCCTTTGGTGACCTGCACTGTCATTGCTAAGTGATTGCTTGTGCAATTACTTTCTCCCCTCTCCTAAAATGCAATCTCCATTATCATGTCCCTCTCGGTCACCACTGTATTTCTAGTATCCTGCTGAGTGTACGACACGTAGTGTGGCTTCAATAAATACTTGCTTAAAGCAAGTACAAATGAATAAGAGTGTACACAGATGAGCAAAATGCTTGGGTTCAAGAACAGGGTTTGTCAAAACTCAACACTACTGACGTTTCCAGCCAGATTCTTTGTGGTGGGGGGCTGTTACAGATATAGTAGGATGATTAGCAGTATCCCTGCCCCTACCTGCTAGATGCTAGTAGCACCCCAAACCCAGTCATGACAACCCAAGCTGCACCCTAAAATGCACGATGGATTGAATGAGAGGATACAGAGATGAACACAATGCTGTCTCTTACTGTAGGGAAACAGACAAAAGAACATTTTCTAATGTTGAACTTCATTAATAACACTGGCTTATGATACAAGTGCATTTCTGCAGGGTAAGTTCTTTAGAAACAAACACAGTAAGGGAGTTCGGCTTAGTAACAACAGCTATCACTGGGAAGCACATATTATGAGCCGGTGCTGTGCTAAGTGTTCCACCCCATGATCTCACCTGCCTCTTACAACAACCCGTGGGTGACAGAAGCCCAGACAACATAGTGACTTGACCAAGGCGACATGACTGAGAGATCAGATTTTGAACCCTGGCAGGTCTAGCTGATGGCAAAGCCCTCACTCTGTGTCACCAACTTACAAGCACTCTTCAGCACCCTTGATGCCTCATGTTTGCAAACATTTCTCCAAATGCTTTTACACCCATTTATATGTGTGGGAAGTCATCTGGAAGACAAACACCTGTATCTCTGTGCCTAGAACAGTGCCTGGGACTTAGAAATACCCTTTGAGTGGATGAATGGTTAGAAAGCCTTCTCTCACTCCACAGTTATTAAAATCAAGTTTCACAATTTATTAAAGGGTGTGTCTATTTCTCACCTAATTTTTGTCCATTGCTAGACCAAACAGTTTAACCACGTCTTTAGGCAGCATGAGCTTCTGCTGGCTCATGCCTTCCACACTTGCCCTGTAACTCTTAAGCACTCATCAAGATATTTTTCCTGAGGAGAAACAGTCCCCTCCCTACTAAAGGGAATCCATAGTGAAATCCCCACCTCTCATATATGCATTCTTTAGTAGGTAGGGATCATTTCCCCCATTTTACCAATGGGAGAAAAAAATAGAACTGGTCCAGAACATCTCTTAAAGCTTAATAATACATGTTTTGCAGTAAACGCTTCTCTTGATTTCTTTTACGAACTATGGAAATGAGATATGAAGACTTGCCCTAGCAACACAGGCAGGATGATGCTTTCTGACTTCTTGTTTCCTTTTGGGTTATGGCTGAGGCTCTGAAATACTCTATCCCACTGACTGCTGCCTTGAGACAGTGGGTGTGAGCCAAGAAAATCTATTCAGCCATTTGTTACATCCAAAAATGGCATCCGTGAGATAGGAGGCCTCAAGCTGTAGGGCCCCAAATGCAGATTGGAACATTCTGGTGCTTCTATTTTCAGAGGTGTGGTAGGAAAAGTGGCACCCACGAGTTTTTGGATAGAAAATCTGCAAAAGAACAATCAAAATAGCTCTCGCTGGAGGTCCCCTCCCCCTATGCCTGACTCCAGCCTGGGCTGGGAAGGGACTTGAGTGAGCAAAGAAAACAGACGATGCCACTAGAAGAAAGAAACTTACCCTCTATGAGTGGCTTTTCTTTTTTTTTTATATAAATTTATTTTTTTATTGGTGTTCAATTTGCCAACATATAGAATAACACCCAGTGCTCATCCCGTCAAGTGCCCACCTCAGTGCCCGTCACCCAGTCACCCCCACCCCCCGCCCACCTCCCCTTCCACCACCCCTAGTTCGTTTCCCAGAGTTAGGAGTCTTTCATGTTCTGTCTCCTTTTCTGATATTTCCCACTCATTTTTCTCCTTTTCCCTTTATTCCCTTTCACTATTTTTTATATTCCCCAAATGAGTGAGACCATATTATAATGTTTGTCCTTCTCCGATTGACTTATTTCACTATGAGTGGCTTTGCAAGGCATGTTGCGTTCTTTGAGGGATGCATTCCTCCTGTGATTGCAGACAGAACATGCTCTCTAAAGAGATCTCTCTGACCTGAATACTTCTCGAAGAAAGTAAGCCATAAAAGAATACAATGACAGTGTCAACTCTCTGCTCCCGAGCACTAAAAACCTGCATTTGAATGCTATGTAAGGATAGTCTTGGGAACCAGCATAGAGTGGCTGAGTGTCCTTTGTAGGATGCAAGAATGTCTGACACCATAACAGCTTTTTAAATACTTGTTCCCTTCCTGGAAAACAGGGTCACTGGGGGGAAGAGGCTCTGGCTTGTTCACATAGAGCACTGAGAGGAGGGCGAGGGGAATAGGATGTGGTCATCAGGAAGAGAGGTAGGACACAGGGAGAGAAATCAGGTTTGTAAACCTGCCTGGGATCCTAGCTCATCTCTACTTCCTTTGCTGATCCTTTGATCTTTAAAACCAGAAGTCTGAGACTATTTTTGGGTGGGCTAGGGGGCTTGGAACCCTTAGGCAGGCAGATGAAACTTGTGGAAACCTTCTCAGAATAATTATTTTTAAAAATCCATAAAATACATTGCATTTCAAAGAAACTAATTCCTTGAAAAAACAGTTATCAAAATATTTAATAAAACGAATGTGTGAAATGGTAATAAATGGTCTTATTTATTAACACGTTAACAAAAAAAGATCCAGTGGTGGGTCTGAAGACTTCCTAATTTTGAAATAGTGATAAATGTAAATGACATTTTGGAATGTCTACAACACTTGTAATGGTAATTAGCTATGATTTCTATTGGTGACATAGTCATGGCTATGCTGTTACTGCTGTGGTGTATTCCTTCATTCATGATCGAAGGCCCTATCAAATCTTAGTTAGGAGTTAGTGGACATGAAGTCACATTTTATTTCTCCCCTCTCAGTTCACAGCCTTCCTGAATTCTATCAGCAGCTCAGACTAGACATCTTTGCTTTCACTGCAGCGACAGGGGCACCTGGTGGTTCAGTCGGTTAAGCATCTGCCTTCGACTCAGGTCATGGTCCAGTGTACTAAGATGGAGCCCAGCATCAGGTTCCCTGCTCAGTGGGGAGTCTACTTCTCCCTCTCTCTCTCCCCACTCATGCTTCCTCACTCATTTTTTCTCTCTCTCTCAAATAATAATAAAAAAAATACTGCAGTGATAAGGGGAACAATCCCTTAGAACTATTCTTCACCTACATTCATTCCCTCCATCATATCTTCTAGTCCTGCGGGTTTAAATTTCTTTATATGTTGATTATTCTCAATGTTCTACCTCTACACCTGGTTCTCTCCACAGAAATGCTTTCTTTAGCAGCTCTGCCTGGGTGCCCTGTTGGCATTTCAAATCAAGTATGTCCACATGGGCTCCCCATCTTCCCATTCACACCCATCCCACTGTAGTCTTACGCATCTTGGTCATGGGCCTCCCGTGCTACTGGTGGTCTGGGCCAAAGAACTTGGATCTCCCTGTCTCCTCTCTTTCTCTTTCCACATCCAACCAATCAGCAAGTCCTGTCAGCTTTGCTTTCAAAATATATCCCTACCACACCTTGTTTCTTGCCACCTCTTGTCTAACACCTGGGCTCCGGTCTCCCTCATCTCTCACCAGATTACTACAGTAGCTTCTTAGCCAGTCTGCTTTCTCCTCCCTTCCCTCCCTAAAGGTTGCTCTTGGCATGGCATCCAGGGTAGTCTTTTAAAACCAGGAGGGATGCAATCTGTATTACCCCTCTGTTCAAAACGCTCCAAAATCCTTTCCATTTTGCCAAGAATAAAATTCACATTTCAACCATGGACTACGATACTCACACATCTCCAATTCTCTCTCTGACAGCATCACTCAATCAGCTTCAGTAGCTTTTGTCCTCTGTTCTTCAAATTCACCAACTTAACAGCCTACCCCAGGGCCTTTCCCTGCTATTACGCTGCCGAAAGGCTCTTCCTGATACCCACATGATTCTTCACTTCCTTCAGGTTCTGTGAAGTCTCCACTAACTACCTGTTATGGACTGAATTGTGTACCCTCTAAAAATCCATAGGTCAAAGTACCCTCAGTAGCTTAGAATGTGGCTATATTTGGAGACAGGGTCTTTAAAGAGGCAACAAAGTTAAAATGAAGCCGTTAGGTAGGCTCTAAGCCAATCTGACTGTGTCCTTATAAGAACAGAAGACAAGGGGGATGCCTGGGTGGCTCAGTGGTTGAGCATCTGTCTTTAGCTCAGGGCATGATCCTGGGGTCCTGGAATTGAGTTTCTCATTGGGCTCCCCATAGGGAGCCTACTTCTCCCTTTGCCTATGTATCTGCCTCTCTCTGTCTCTCAAAAATAAATAAAACCTTAAAAAAAAAAAAAAGAAGAGGAGACAAGGACACAAAAAGAGACACTGGAATGCACAGGCACAGAGGGAAAACCATGTGCGGAGGCAGCTAGAGGGCCACCATCTGTAAGCCAAGCAGAGAGGCCACAGGAGAGACTAATCCTGCCAGCACATTGATCTTGGACTTTGAGCCTCCTGAGCTGTGAGGAAACACATTCCTGTTGTTTAAGCCATCCAGTCTGTAGGATTTTGTTTTCACAGCAAAATCACTAATACATGGATACATCATATCAAGTAATAATTCCACTGTTCATCGTAAGACCTCCCCTTCCCCTCCTTATCCTGCTTTACTTTCCTCTATCAGCACTCAATACCATAAAATATACCCATTGTAAAACAAGCAAATTGTTTTATTTGCTCATGGTCCACTTTCCTTACTGGAATATATATATGTAAGGACAGCACAGGCTCTGCCTAGATTGTAGACAGATTAGCACTTGGACTGGAGCTCTGCACTCAAAGTTGAATGAATGAGTGAATGAATGAATGAATGAAATGGTTTCTAATAAAACAGTTTGCATCCTTTATAAAGGTCTCAGAAACCACTGTTATTCTTAACATCAGGCCACCACTTTGGAATTAGATGGATCATCCCCCACTCATGCCTGAATCTGTATGAGCCATCTGGAAACCCTCCACTGAACCAGCCAAGGAGCCTGGCAGTAAAGTGGACCTCTGCTGGCTCTCTTCCCTTCACACCCAAGGCATGTTCTTTCTCACCCGGGCAGATAGGTAAGGAGCTCTTCCTAATTGCTAAGAATACTATTTCTCATTTTATTTGTGTGTGCTTTCAGGTTTACAGAGTTCTTTCCTAGGCATTAGATTTAATCCTCTCTCCTACTGCCTCAGAAAAAAAGAATTGTTTATTAACTCAATATTTGCATACAACTTTATTCATACTGGGAACATAGCAGTTCCAAATAGTTTTGTGTTTATCTGCCTGTTCTGCGGGTCCATGAATTTCTACAAGGAAAGAATGTTTGTATTCTCAGAGCTGAGCACAAACAGTAGATGCTGACCGGATGAATGTTTGTTGGTGTTATTATAATCCAATATTTATTAAGTTACTCCAATGTCCTTACACTACAGTGGGGATATTATCAGCAGCACCCCTCAATGTTGCTGTGTTAATATGAGTGAACGCTGAGCACATGTCTGGCGCATGTAAGCATTCAAAACAGGAAGCCCTGACTGAGCCTGGGTCAGATGAAACCACAACAACACAGATGCATGCTCAGGCCGGAGGCCAGTGTAGTCTGCACAAACCTCACTCCTGGAGATGCCAGAGAAGAAACTGAGAAGCATGATCTGGGGGAAAGAGACTTTGGAGAATTAAATGATCTCTTGCATTTCCTCTCAATCATACAATTTAATTATTGGGAAATGCCACATGCACTTTTCTGTTGGGACAGATGTGTGGGAAGAAAGGGAGGCAGGCTTAGGATTTTTTTTTTTCCTTCGGGTTTATGAGTTTCATTGATTTTTCTAGAAGGAAAGGGCTTCTCTTTGACCCTGTTCCCCCTGCTTGGGACAAGAATTGTTGGCAGCTGCCCAGAGATGAATGATCCTGGCCCTGTGCCAAAGGGAGCCTAGGAGGCAGCGAGACAGGCAGGTGAAGGTAGAGGCAGTCCGGGGTGTCTGAAACTGTGTTGCCTGCTTCCGTAGCCCCACACCCAATCCATCCCAAGCCCCATCAATTTCATTTCCAAACCCCTCCCCAATATGCCGGTTCCTCTCAGCTCCTTTGCCATCCCCCTCAACTCAAGCTGCCATCTTTTCCTGAAACAGACTCTTAACTCGATGACCCTCAAGCTCCACTCATTTCCTCCCCGTATCTTCCCATCTGAGCTAACAGAGTGACCATCTTGAAACCTAAATTAGATCCTTGTCACCTCTATCTTCTCAAAACCCTTCAGTTGTTTCCCATTGCACTTGGACAAATAGCAAAATCCTTCACACATGCAAACAACCTAGATGCCTGTCCATGGATGGATGGCTGAAGAAAATGGGGTGGAGACATACAACAGAATCCTATCCATCTTAAAAAAGAAGAAAATTCTATCATTTGCAATAATGTGAACAAACTTTGAGGACATGATGCTGAGTGAAATAAACTCCAGTCATGGGAAGACAAATACTGTATGATTCCACTTCCACTTGGACGAGCAGACTAAAGTAAACAAATTCACAGAATTTAGAAATGGAAGGATGGTTTCCAGGGACTGCAGGGAAAGAGAAACACAGAGCTGCTAATCAATGAGCTCCAAGTTTCATTTAAGCAAAACCAGTAAGCTCTAGAGATCTGTCGTGCAACATTGTACTTACCATCAACCACTCAATGCTGAGGATAGGCCTTATGCTCAGTGTTCTTACCCAACAGAGCAAGTTTTTTCAAAAAAGAATTAAGCCAAGTATCACCACTAATCATTATTTTAAAACTGAAATTTGATGAAAGACCAACATTGTGTGCCTCAGTTCACGTGGGAAACAGGCACTTACTAATTGATTCCAGTAACTAGATAGGCTGAATGTACATTATTCATAAATGCTGCAAAGGTATTATTGATTTGATAAACTGATAATCAATGTTTTCTGTATATTGGGATTATGTGACTAACTTTGAAATGGACACAATGAGAGCACCTGGGTTGCTCAGTCGGTTAAGCGTCTGACCCTTGGTTTCATGATCTCTTGGTTGTGAGACAGAGCCCCACCTCAGCCTCTATGCTCAGCATGGAGCCTGCTTAAGATTCTCTCTCTCTCTCTCCCTCTTCCTCTGCCCCTCCCCCTAGCTGCATGCATGCTTGCTCTCTCTCTCAAAAAATAAATAAAATAAAATGTACACAATGTGTAGTACAATTGAATGGTTTTAACATGGAAAAATAAGCATTTTTGTATTAAAAAAAAAAAACACAAATCTTTTCCATGGTCTTCCAAATCCTCTATGGTCTGGCCTCTGCTTACCTCATCTCCCACCTCTCATCCCCTTCTCTCTGTGCTATGACCACAATATTTCTTCCAGCAATTTGAAAAAAATCCATAATCTCGTCCCATTTTGTGGCTGTGAAAGCTTCAACATAGAGTGACTTCCTCAAAGGGTCCCAATCTGACCCCTCTCCCACTGTCTAAATTAGATTCTCATGTCACACTCCTCACAGCACCTTCAAATTCCCCCTGGCAGCATTTCCCACACCTTCAAAGCTCAGGTGTGTCTTTGATTCTTTGTTTTTCTGAGCCTCTCCAGCTGGGGTTTGTAGACCATGAGGGTAGACTATCCTGTCTTGTTCACCCCTTTATCTCCTGTGCCTACAAGGCTGAATTTACTCCATGAATATTTGTGGAGTTCTTAGGAGGTGCTAGATCCTCTGCTAGGTGCTGGGGACAAAGAAGGAATATGATGTAGTATCTGACCACAAGATAGCAGGACAGACAGATCTGTACTGAAACATACACAGCCATAATTGGAAGGGATAAGATCCGGTGCCTTCTGGTACACAGAATGTTTGAGGAAGGAAGGAGGAAGAAGGAACTCTGAAATACATATGAAAATAGCACTATATATGTGAAAGGAGAAGGAAACAATGAGATTTGCCTAGAAGACTGGGATGGATTCTTAAAGGAGGTGGTGATTGATCTTGGCCCTAAAGGATCCTAAAGAATGAACAGGTGTTTGTCAGATGCACAAACCTGTGGAAGATGGGCTGGATGGAGGGTAAGGGACTGGTTTAAAGGGTGTAGCAAAAGTTCAGAGGAAAGATGAGCAGGTCTGAACTGGGCAGCAGCAGAGAGGTTGATGAGAAAGAGATGCTTTCTAGAGACATTACAGAGGAGTTGAATTTGAGGAAGTTGAATTTGAGGCTATTAGGTAGGATGATGTTTAGCTAAATATAAGTAATAGAATTCTAATCAACAATAGCCAAAATAATACAGACATCGCTTATTTCACTAACAAGAAGATGGGGGCAGAACAAAGTTTGGTTCATCAATTCACTTATGTCATTAAAGATCCACATCCATTCCAGTATGGACTCCAGTCTTTAACATACTTTTTTATGCTTCTGTGTGTTGTCTCATGGTTTCCAGGTGGCAGCCATAGCTTCAGGCATCATGGTTGCATTCAAGAGAGTGGGGAGGAGATGAAGATAGGAGAGTCAGGCCATTGAGTGAAGATCACTTTCCTTTTTACTTCTTTGATTATAGGGGAAATATTTTTCAGACCTTCCCAGCAGAATGTGTCATTGGCCAGGATGGGCCATATGGCTGGCCACTCCTAGCTGCAAAGTGAGCTGGGAAACCAGATATCCTGCAAAGCAAAACAGAGGTGCCTGAATGGCTTAGACCAGTCATGATTCATGCTCTGGAGCTTCCATGTAGTCTCCCTGAAACACAATCAAGACCAGCTGCTAACAGTGTCTGCCATAGGGTGGGAGGTGGGCTTTGGTTTTATTCAGTCTCCTCCTGGATCAGAAAAATGGCAGGCAGCTCCCTCTTGGCTTCAGTGCTGTGGAAACCATTGCTTGTTCTAGCTGAGCCTGCTGTTCTTTACTCATACATTCCCAAAAAGATGATTATGCAGAACAGCGAGAGCTTTCTTGTTTCTCGAATATTCTCGAGAAATAAGACTGCATTAATAATTTGTTTTCTTGGTATGGGCCATTCGGTTGCAAAACGATATTCCAGTCATAGCACGATACTTCCTTTCCTCATTTACATTCACCGTTGGTATAATTATGCTTTTCAGTCAGAATACTTATTAATTTTATAGACCTACCTGAAAATTAAATTGGATAAATTCCTTTTGCCTGGTACCTTGAAATATGTGTTTTTCCAAGCTGCTGCTGGAGCCCACTTTGGCCCTGTGCAATTTTGTTCCTCTTTAAGTTCATTTGCAAATAACACTGTGTTGGTTTAAAGGGTATTCATCATTTCTGAGTAGGAGAAACATCGCAAAATGCAGTCCAATTCAAAACAAAGTAGGAGGACAATGGAGAAAATTGTCAAATATTTTATTTTCTCATGGGGTGGAGGGAAACCATTGAGTGAGGCATAAAATTTCTCTTTGGGTTCAATGAATCTGACTTGTTGGTGGGGAGAACTCTATGTTGTACCAAAAAGAGTCAGTAAGCCAAAAAGTGTAAAAAAGCATATGAGCTGGGGCTTCCCTACTGACCAGGGCAAAGGGGGCAAAATATGAGGAAGCAGGTGGCGTGTCTGTTCATGAACCATTTACCAAACTTACTGTCTCAGGCACCCTGGTGCTAGAAATACAATTAAGACATATTACCTACTTTTCATAGGGTAGATGGATTATTAGACAATGATAACAGACCATGGTAAATGTTATGACAGACAAAAAGCAAGGGGCATAGTGAGAGGCCAGAGCAGAGCCACACACCCTACACCAAGGGCAGAAAACAGAGCTTTGCTCTGTGTGCTGTACCCCAATGCCCAGGCCAGAGCCTGGCATATAGAGGCTCAAAAGTCAGCTGTTGAGGCGAATTGGATTTAAATGAATGGTACTTCATGCTGTGTAATAATCAAGGTAATATGAGCTCTTTTAACAAATAAACACCTAAATCTCAGTGACTATAACACAACAGAAATGTGTGTGTGTGTGTGTTTGTGTTATCTCCAGCTTGCCAACTGCAGATCTTAGGACTTCTCAGCTTCCATAACTACATGAGCTAATTCCTTACACTCTCTCCCTCTCTCTCTCTCTCTCTCTCTATATATATATATATATATGTATATATGTATATATACATATACATATGTATATATATTCCAATATTTTGTTAGTTTTGTATATATATACATATATATGTATATGTATATATATTATATATGTATATGTATGTATATATGTATATACATATATATGTATATTTATATATGTATATATATTACATATATATGTATATGTGTATATATATATATTCCAATATTTTGTTAGTTTTGTTTCTCTGAAGAACCTTGACTAATAAAATAAGCAATAGGGATGAACCGAATAAGTGAATTGACTTCAGTTAGTGACTCACCATAAAAGGACAGGGTTATCCTGCTCACACACACATAAAATGCTACATTTGAGAGAGGAAAACAAAAGTCAGCAATAGAAACTTTCATACAAAGACCAAAGTAGAAGGTAACTGGCCCCATAACTCGCTTTTCACCCAAGCCCTGAAAACCTCAAAGACAGTGTTCAAATCTACAAAGTTGGGAGTTATGAAGGATGGGTCAGTTCTTGACATCTAATGCACAGTGTGGTGACTACAGTTAACAATACTGTACTGTACACTTGACATTGCTGGTAGACTATATCTTAATTGTACACACACACACACACACACACACACACCCCAAACCAAAATAAAACTATGTGAGCAATGCATGATATGTTAGCATGACTGTAGGGACTTTTTCACAACGTAGAACAAATCATCCCATGAGACATTAAATAAATACAATTTTTATTTGCTGATTATATGTTGAGAAATCTGGAAAAAGAAATACTTTAAAAAAGAATATCAAAGGCACCAATACCCAAGGTTCTAATCCTGGCCAGACCTCTAAGTAGCTGAGTTGTCCTGTTCAAGTCCAAAATACTGCCAGACCTCAATTTTCTCAGGGTAAAATTAGGAGATTGAATCACATGGTCTGGCCATACTTCCAGAGCTCTGCAAATCTGTGACTCTTAAGGATTTTGTGAATGTTCCCCAAGTTTCCTGAAGCTGAGTGGTTGGGTCCCGGCTATGGGAGAAAGGAAATCAGGTGAATTCTTTGTTGTGGTACTTGAGACACTCTGTGAATTTTGTCTGAATTCCCAGCCTGGCTCCCCTGACATTGGGCAATTCACATAACCTCCCTGTGACTCAGTGTCCCTTAGCCATAGAATAATAGCACCAGTCAGATATGAGTAGCGTCTACTTCTTAGAGTGGGTTGTAACAATTAAGTGAGATAACATTCAGAAAGTGCCTACAACAGTGCCTGGCACATAGGAAAGGGACTAATACATGTAGGCTATTACTGTTGCTATCATTACTATCACAATTATTTTGTTGTTGTTTAGAAATCTTCATAGCTATTTCTTGGCTTTTTAGTCCATTTTGGGGGTCTTGTTTCCCCCAACTACTTTATACATTCCCTAAATGGGGGAAGGGTGTTATGCATAGTAGATGATGGGGAGTAGAATAAAATATAAGAGTAGTTTTCTAGATACTTTGGAAATATTAGCCACAAGGGAATGGGGGCATAGCCAAAATATGGAATAAAAAATACAAGGGCACTATTTTTACAACATTCTCAAAATGTCAAAGTTTATCGTGATGGAGAAACCAGTGGTTGCAGGGGAACAGGATTGAGGGTGGGACTATAAAGTGGTAGCATGAGGGCATTTCTTTGTGGGGGTGGAACAGTCTGTACCCTGACTGGGGTGGTTACATGAGTCTGTTCCTCTGATGGAATTCCATAGATCTACACACACATACACACACACACACACACACACACACACACACACAATTGAATGCATGTAAAAATGGGCAAAATTTCAACTAAGGTCTGTATAGTATTATAGCAGACTTAGTTTCCTGGTTTTGCTATGGTTCTATAATATGTTACCATTGAAGGAAGTTGGGGGGGGGTACATAAGAACCCTCTTTACCATTTTATAACTTCTTGTGAGTTCAAGAATTATTTTAAATTAAAAAGTTTTTAAAAATTACAATAGCAGCAGGAAATAAGACCTATCCACCTAGTAGGTAATTACAAGATACAATAGAAAGCAAATTCCCCAATCATCCAGTAGCTTCGATCACAGAATCAGAATAGGATAGGCTGTACCTGAAAGAGAAGCAACCACCTTAGGTTACCAGCAAGGAGCAACCAACTTTGCAGGTGCCAAAGTGACCCTGGATGCCAAAGCGGCCTGGTATTGTCAGAAAAGAGGGAGAGCTGAGTGTAAGCAGCTCTGTGCAACTGGCCTTGGGGTGGAGCATGTGGTCACACCAGAGGCACATCTTGGCGGGATTAGAAGAGGAAACAGGGAGGGGAGGTGTCTGAGTTTATGTTAGCAGGTAAGTCAGGGTGGCTGCCAGAGAACACCAGACACTGCAGGACTCTCCCCCTAACCCCACCACCAGGCTGTATGCATCTTCAGTGCTTGAGGTGACCCCCTACCCTATAGGCTGGGGTCTTTGAAGGGCTCGTCTTTGGTAGGACACTGAAGGACAAACCTCTGTGGAGGTGGAGACAAGGGTGAGGATGAGGACAGTATAGGCAGCAAACACAGAAACAGTACATCTGTGCCTGGCATGGTTCTGAGCATCTTGCATAGGCTGACTCCCTTGTGACCCAGCCTATGAGGGAGGCATGATAATAATTACCCACTTTACGAGGAAGGCAACTGAGACTCAGAGAGGTGAAACAGATGAAATAGATGGTCCAAGGTCACATGGTTTATAGGCGAGACTGTTGTTGAGTTTTACTCTCCTTAGGTTCAAACTTCTTTTCTTCCTTGCTGCATATGAGTGCTAGGGAGTAAGGGGGATCACCATGATGCCAAACCTATGTAGAAACCTTAATGGCTGTCTCTCTGCTTTTTGGTCTTTTTTTTTTTTTTTTTGTCCTGCTTCCCCCAACAATTTTGTACATTCCTTAAAAGAGAGGAGGGCGTCATGGCATGTGGCAGAGAGTAAAATATAGGAAAATATGATATAATGTAACAATTTAATATAATACAATTATATTACTTTATATGTTAATATTAGATCATAATGTAAAAGTAGGGTTAAGAATAGTTTGAAAATAAGTGGGCATAAATGGGAAAACAGGCATAACCACAAACTAGAGTCAAAAACACAAAGATACCATTTATGTAATAGTCTAAAAATGTCAGACTTGGAGCATGGATGGATCAGTGGCTGCCAGGGACATGGGCTAAGGGGAGTGAGCATATGTGAGTTCACAGTATCACCCCAGGGTTAATTTTCCCGGAGAAGGAGATCTCACCACTAACTTTGTCACCCAAGGGCCCCTAAACTGTGTTGGATGCCCAGGCCATATCCCCTACACACTGGTTAAAAATGAAAAAAAAAAAAAAAAAAAAAAGGAAAACAAATGCAACTTTAAGTCCACCTACAAAAAAGTTACTAAAAAAACAATACTGACTTTACAAAAATGAAAAAAATAATAGCAAGCCAGCCTCTTTGCAGAAGTTCATAAAAATTCCAATGTGCATCAAGACCAAGAGGATTTTCATTTTATAAATGAGACATTCAGAGGCAGACAGGGCCCCTAAAGCTCGCACACACCGCGACGCGGCACTGTGGCGGAGGGAAGGAAAACTGTCTGCTGGATCACGGTGCATTTCTAATTGAAGAGTTTGAGAATGCAAATGAAAATGAATCAGCGCCAACAGGGATGCCTAAAAGACATAAGTGAGAATTACAGCAATTAAGAATGTTGTCTCAAAGGAAATTAGACTGGTCCATTAATTACAATGCCTTAAAGGGAAAGAGATCCCAATGAAATGCAATAAATTAAAATATCAAAAAGGAAATTAGTAAGAAGAGGAGGTGGAAGTGCCAACATGAAGCTAATCTCAGAGGTGGTGATGGGGACAGAGAAGGGAGAAAAAATACTAGGAATAAATATGGACAATGCAAAGCAGGTCCACCTAAGATCAGTCCTCCTCCTACTCCTTGCTGCCTCCTTCCCTTCTTCCTTTCATCCTTCTCTACTTCCTTCCTCCCTCCCTCCCTCTCCCCTCCATACCTCCACCATGCTTCCCCCTCTACAACCTCTTTCCCTCTCTCCCTGCCATCTTTCTCTTCCTTACTCCCTTTGCTCTCTCCTTCCTGCATTCCCTTTCTCATTCCCATGTGTCTTCAAAGTGCTAATTCCAAAAGGGCAGTGACAAACTAGGAGCCACCATCACTCCTCCCGTGGAGGAGGAACATGCACTTTAGGATGCCTTCACAGGCCTGCTGCTTTGCCCTTCAGATCAGCCGCCATGCTCATTAAGGTGAGTTATTCACCAGGTTGTCCCAGATGATGATGTTCCTAACCCAGTGACACTCTAATGTCCCCTTGCTTTAAGTTCTCAAAAATTATTTGTATTTCCTTGTCTCTTTAACTTGGTAATGAAAAGCTTGAGCTTCTGTCTTTGGTACTGATGCTAATTGATATTGCTGTTTTTGATATTGATCCAGACCCTCTGGGCATGGCGTCCCCTCTTATGCTGGGTGTTTCCAGTCTAGCTCCCCACTGTGCCCATCACGTTACTTTCCTCTCCAATGGCCAGAAACCTCCCTTTGCCTTGGGGGGCAATTATGAGTCCTAGTAATTTTCAAATTCCTCAATCCCTGCCTAGGTCCCTGTAAAACATTCTCAGGTCTCCCTGTGATAGGGACAGTTGCTTTCTTGAATGAAAGTCATTCAAACTTTTGTTCTAAACTCTAATGGGGCATCTGTTTATGCTTTTTTTTTTCTAAACACTTATCACCCCCTCATGATTTATCTCACGTGTCCCTAAAAAATTGCATTATTTTTAATTTAAATACTTGCCTCATTGGAAGCAATAATCCCTGAAATCAGGGCCTTGCTATATATAGTTTTATGTATTTTTCTTATAAATATTAATACATGTGCACAACAACACAAATTACAATGTCCATCCAGGTGCCTCTTAAATGGGCTTACCTCTCTTCTGTAGCAGCACTTCCTGTTCGGGAAACATTTTAGAGTGAGAAATCATGGATTTTGGATTAATTACAATCTGATTCGGCTTCACTGCTTGCTGTGGGAACTGGGGCAAATGTATTAAACCCAGGGTCTTGGTTTTTCCATCTGTGTGTTGGCTGCAACTGTGTCTTTCTAAGGCTTGCTTTGAGGACCTGATGCATGCATTAGGACACATGCTTATTTCCTCTTTCCCTGATGGCCACTCTCATTCCCCTGCCACCCAGTGTGTTCAACTCCTTGAGAGCCTTGGATAAATTTTAACACATTTTTAATTAGGATTACTGATCAGATGTCTCTCCCCATACATGTTTATTTAAATGTTGGTATAAAAAAGGTGAGGACATCTGACTTTCTTTCAAAGTGGAACATAAGTTCCTTGATAAATGGACAATATTTCATAATTTCTTAGCATCACCATGATGCTTGTCTGGTGCCAAGCATATGGTGGTGTTCTATCAGTACCTGCTGACCTGCTGTTGATTGATCTCTCATCCTGGCCAGAGCTCTGAGCATTGCCAAGGTGGGGCTCTGCTGGAGGTGTGGCATTAAGGTCGGTCAGCTCACATGTTCCTCAGAACAGTTCTGGCTTTAAAACAGGGCCATAAGCAGGTCCTCAGCTCTCTCTCAGGCTTGCCAATGCTTCTACCATTTCCCATCTGTGTTTCTATTTTTCCTGCGAGAGTAGCTTTATTGATCTCATTAATTCTCTTTTCCATCTTTGGCATGGCAAGGTGATATTATCCACACTTTAATGCCTCCTGTGTTTTGCAAATTATAGGATTATTATGGATAAAATGACAAGAAACACTGTTTTCACCAAATCACAGCCAAAGCCATGAACTGTCCTTCATTTAAATGGTAGGGGGTAATCTGTCCTGGGGGTCTGCTCGCCCAGGCCTGAGGGCTACAAACACAGATGTAGAATTTCCTCTCAGCTGAGATATTTCCATGTGAAGGAAAGCAGAGATTCCTTCACTTGAATGTTTTTTTATTTTTGAATTCCTGGAGGCAGTTACAGATTTCCTAATAAGGGGATTTTTTTTTCTTTTGCAGCAATTACATATGACTATTTTTTCTTCTTTTGATTGAAAATTAGTTTGAGGAAGTCTTAAAAGGAATTATCTGAAGATGCTGGAATGCAAGATTTAGAGTTCAATAAGTACTTTGTGTATGTATATATATATACACACAAGACAAGAAAAAGTCTCTCTTATGCAGTTCTTTTAGTTCGATAACTAATTAAAATCACAACCACCACCAATAGAAAAGTTTCTTCTGATCTTATCTGATACTTAGAACTCTTTACAAGAGAAGAATAAAGAAAAGGAAAATAAGTGGCTTCTCCACAGACTATGAGTCTCCCAGAACAGGGATTTCTGTATTTATAAGGGTGTTCTAAGAACTTACAGTGTCTAGAACAGAGAGAGCACCTAATAAATGTTAACTATAGAACAACATGAATAAACATTTTTGTCCTTCAACATTTTTTCTTCAAGGATAATAATGTACACACACAACACACATCCTAAGGGTACAATCCAACAAATTTTTACAAACTTAAATTCAATGGCATTGCTAGGACCCAGATCAAGAAAGAATATACTATACTATAACCCCAGAATTCTCCCTCACAGCCTTCTCCAACTGTTACCCCCCAAATATAACCACCATGTTGACTAATTTCTTTGCCTTCTTTGAACTTCATGTAAGTGAGATCACAGAGCCTATCTTTTTTTGTGACTGCCTTCTTTTGTTCAACGTTATGGTTCTGAAATTCATTTAATTTGACATGTAGCTGCAAGATGTTTGTTCTAATTGTTATATGGTATTCTGCTATAGGTGCTGTGGACTTCGTGTTTGTGGGGTCACCCCTCACCGTCATAAATTGAAGCTCTAATCCCTAGTGTGACAGCACTTGGGAGGTGGGGTTTGGGGTTAGATTAGGTAATGAGGGTGGGGTCTTCATAATGGGATTAATGTTTTATAGGCAGAGGAAGAGACAAGGTGTCTGTCTCTGTCTCTGTCTCTCCTCATCCATATACCAGGAAAAACCATGTGAAGCCATAAGAAGACAGCCATCTGCAAACCAGGCAGAGCCCTCACCAGATACCAAATCTACTAACAGCTTGATCTTGGGCTTCTCAGCCTCCAGAATTGTGAGAAATATATATATATATATTTTAAAAATCACCCAAATTATGTATTTTGCGATAGCTGCCCAAACTGACTGAGACGATGTATATCCCAACTGATTCATCTATCATACTGTTTTTTTTTAAAGATTTTTATTTATTTATTCAGAGAGAGAAAGAGAGGCAGAGACACAGGCAGAGGGAGAAGCAGGCTCCATGCAGGGGAGCAGGGAGCCCGATGTGGGACTCAATCCTGGGTCTCCAAGGATCACACCTGGGGCTGCAAGCAGCACTAAACCGCTGTGCCACCGGGGCTGCCCTCTATCATACTGTTGATGCGCATTTGACGGCTTCCAGTTTAGAGTTAGCATGAAGTATAGTGCTTTGTATCTTCTCATATGAGTGTTTTTCTGTTGCCGGAATGGAAATGCTGGGTCATAAGGTATGTGTGTTTTTAGCCCTGGTAGAAACTGGCGAGCTTTTTTTCTAAAGTGTTTGTACTAATCAACACTCCCAGCAATAATGTTTGTGAGTTCCAGTTGCTCCATATCCTTGCCAATGCTTGATATTAAGCTTTTTCATTCTAGTCACACTGGTGGATGTATGGTAGGATCTCATTGTATATGTATGTATGTGTGTAGGTGTGTCTGTATTCCTTTTTATTTTTGGAATAATGAAAGATTCACATGCAGGTGTAAGAAAGACACAAAGAGATCCCATATGCCCTTTACTCAGTTTTCTACAATTATAATATCTTGCATAACTATAGGACAATAACACAACCAGGAAATTGACATTGATACAACTAATCACCCTTTGTCAGATTTCATTAGTTTTATGTCCACTCATTTGTGGGTGTGCGTTGTCTAGTTTTCTGTAATCTTCCCACATGAATAGACCAGAGGACACCACCAGTCAGGACAGTCTTATCTTAAGAACCCCTCCCCACCCCCTGCCGCTACCCTTTATACCCACTGCTCCCTTCCTCCCTCCCTGCACTCTCCTCTCTGCATCCACAAATCTGGGCTCCATCGCTAGAGTTTTCACTCAAGAGAGTTCTAGATATGGAATCATATAGCACGTAATTTTTTTGACTCAGTATAATTCTCTTGAGATTCATCCCAAGTTGTTGCATGTAACAAAGCCATCCGTTTAAACTGTCAGGTAGCATTCCATGAATGAGCTTGAGAAGCGAATAAGCACCCATTCCCAAGCCATCATTTATAGTGGTTTAATTGATTTCTTTCCTACTCAAGGGATGATAAAATAGATTTTCACATGTTCTTTCATTTGTTTATTAATTCAACCAACATTTATTAAGTACCAGCTGCATGCCAAGCATTGCGCTGGATCCCGGGCACACAAGAGACATAACAAAGCTCTGTCTTGTAGGAATGTTCCTAGAATCTATGTTTGGAGACAGACTTATAAGTCTAATAAGACAAGACAGCATGTGTTATATATACATTTCAGTCAGGAATAAAGAAGAAAATGTCTGATCTTATAATGATGGGGGATGGAAGATGAGTCCAAGAGATACTCAGTGGGGACAGATGTATAAGCCAAGTCTTGGAAGGTGAATGGTTTGCCTGATGGCTGTGAATGAGAAGGGAAGTAGGCAAAGAGTGCTTTCAGAGCAGAAAGAACAGCTTGGGTATAAAATGGACGTGAGACAGGCTATATTCCATGCAGAACTCAGTAGACCATGGCTAGCTAAGTGGGTGGGGCAGTTAAAGAGATGGAGTTGGAAAATATCACCATCTTCAGGAGGACATGCTATTACTGCAAACACTGTCACAAGCTGCTACCCAGATGCCATCAGCAGAATCCTACTAAAATACTCCAAGTCTCATGGACTCCAGCCACCCTGACTTTGCAGTTACCCAAGGATCCCTGCATTAGACATGGCCAAGAGCCATTACTCACATCACACACATTTTACACCTGTCTCAGGGGTGTTTACCTTTCAGTTGTGCTTAATGACATGGAGCATACACACACACACAAGTCCATCCACATACTCTGATGTTAAACATAAGCTTCTTTCTTGCACTTTGGTCTGAAGTGGGAATGAGGAGAATTACCTAAGTAATAATAATATCAGTATGCATGTCTGCTCTGTGTCTTCCATATAGCCCCTCCTCACCATAGCCTCAAGTCTAAGATAGACACTACTATCACACCCAATTTTTAGACAAGGAATCTGAGGCAAAATGAGATTAAATGACTTGCCCAAAGTTATAGAGATTATAAGCAGCAGGTGCAGGTTTTAATTGCATGATGAATCTCCAGAGTCCATGCACTAGGGATTGGCAGACTCATGGACAGGAGGAGCGTGGGAGCTAAGAACCAAGAGCTCTCTAGGACACTGGGTTTGAGGTAGAGGCAATCCACATGACAGGAGGTCCAGAGTTCATGTTCCTACTGCATCAAGGCAAGCTCAGTCCTCCTTTTAAGAGGTTAAAAGGGTGAAATCAGGGTTCCCATCAGTCTCCTTGGCATCTAGACCAACACACTCAAACTAAGCCTTATCTTATCATGGCAGTTTTCAGTCCACAAACATTTCCTAATTTAATCATATAAAGAGAATTCCATTACTTGGTATACAAAGGTGAGGCAAAACCATACCCAAAGGGCATTCTCTCTGGTGATGGTGCTCCCTTCCATTTCTGAAAATTGGCACATGAGCACATACTGTTCTCCGTATCTGGATTGTTCTACCTTCTTCTCCTTGTCCTCAACTGGTTTATATGCTGGCTTCTTGTAGTTTTCCCTCTGAGTTCTTTTGCAATTTATCATTACATATTTATGTGATAATTCCCCTAGTAAACATCTTCTCTACTAAAAATTAAGAGTAATAGAATGAGACAATGTTTATTTTTGATTAGCTTTTTATATCCATGGTGCAATGCCTAGCACGTAGTAGGTACTTAGTAAATGCTTACTGAGTAGATGAATGAATGAGCATATGGACAAATAAAAAATTGAGGGAATGAACGAATGAATGAATGAGTCATCAAAGCTTCATCAAAAAATATTTGGTGTCCTATAATGACATTAATTGCCTGTAATATCTTGGCTGCTATTGACGTTACAGGGTTCTGGTGCCACCCAAGGCACAATCTTTCCAATGAATTCATGAGGTTCCCTGGTTTCTGCAAGCCCAGTCAAGCCTGACCCAGCTTGCAAGCTGGCAAGTCTGTATTTCAGTTCCTTGGTTTGATTTCCATCATCATCCACTGCAAAAGGGAGTTGTTGATTTTCTTTAATTAAGGCTGGAAGGATGGCTTCCTGAGTGGGTAATATATTTCCAGAGCTCAGCATTTCATCTGCATGGCCTACATTTCACTCAGAAATGGGGCAGATTCATTAAAAGAATGGCCAGACGGCTTCCTCTTTGGTTGCTTGTTTGCCTACATTTAATGAATGAATAAATAAACATGCCGATTCATTACCAACTTTTGAGTGGAAATAATTGCTGGGCTCCCTCGTTTGCTTGGAATAATGTTCTTTGCATTTGGAGCGCCTTCTGCCTCGGTCACTGCAGTGTTTCCCAGTCAATGGGCCAGAGGCATCCTCCAGGGGATGATATTCACCTCTGGATCACCTTGGAGAGAAGCAATCATTCTTCTGGTCCTCCAGGGTCTCATTCAGTGCGCTGAGAATGCTCATTTGTGGAAGGAGACCCTGGGACCCGAAGAAGTAAATGAGACGGATAGGCCCATTAATTCTCTGAGTACACTCTGGGGGCACCTGGGGCATTATAGTGTAATTACTACTAAGAAAGTCTAAATTCCTATGCACTTTGCCAAAAAGCATTTTACAGACAGGGAAGTACTCAGTTTTGGCCCATCTGTGAATGCTTGCCTAACTCTGGCTGTAGGAAGCCTAGAGGGCCCATCATGGTGGCTCTTGGTTGATAAAAGGAACAAGCGATCCTTGAGACTTTCTCACTCATCGCTCAATCATTAACAATCATTTGCCACGTGCCTCTGCTGGCCATGAATTGAAGATTACTGAGTCCCTCATCTCTACCCTGGATCAGCGCAATTAATGCCCAAATGGTCTCCCAGCCTCTTTCATTACCTTTGCCACTTGTATTCACTCCATGATTGCACAGTGCTCTTTTGAAAACACAAATGTCATGACAACACGCCCGTGCCAAGAATCTAACGGTTTCCCATTGAGTACAGGATTTAGTACAAAGTCCTTTGCATGACCCACAGGGCCTTTCATAGGTAATCTGTCCCTGGGCTACTTCTTCAGCTTCATTTCTGCCTACCTCTTGCACTTAATCATCTGCCTGCCACATGGAACTACATGCAGTTCCCTGAATATATTATATATTTCCCATCTCTGTGTCTCTGACTACACCTTTTTCTCCACCCCTTCTCTGTGACCACTGTATATTCTTTGAGATGCTAGATCACAGAATACCAATTTATATCCCTGGAGAGGTCAGTCAGGGTATATACCTCTATGATGGAGACTATGAATAATGTAATAGGGAGTGGTGGGGCTTGGAACAAACTGGAATGCATGCCCTCTCTAAAAATGAGCACCCAGCATTCAGTCACATCTCATTGTTGCCATAGGGGATGTAAACCTGGTATTTTCAGATCCACTATTTTTATTTTATTTTTTACTTTTTAAAAAAGACTTTATTTATTTATTTGAAAGAAAGATAGAGAGAGCAAGCACACGTAGTGGGAGCAGCAGAAGGAGAGGGAGAAGCAGGCTCCCCACCGAGGAGGGGGTCTGATGTGAGGCTCGACCCCAGGACCTTGGGATCTGGGCTGAAGGTAAATGCTTAACCAAAAGAGCCACCCAGGCACCCCTCAGATCCACTATTTTTAAAGAGAAGTTGGAAATCTGGATTTTTATTTGAAATCTTCCAATTTTTAAATGTGGTAAACATAATCATTTTATTTAATTTTTAAAATGGTGAGGCCAACCAAAGTGGGTCTGGGCTCTTAGGGCAGTTCACAGCTGCTAATTCTTGACTCCTACCTAAAAGGGATTCTTCTTGGTCTTGAAAAGGTTAATAATAACATGGCACTTCCTCAGTGAAGTCAATCCTCCTTTGTGTGTGCATTATAGCCTATAATGCACTATAGCCTATAGCTCAACTGAGAGTTTCAGGGACCAATATTTGTGTCTCTGTAAGTTAGCAGAGAACATGGCATATAGTGAATGCTCAGTAAGTGTGGGGTGAATAAACACACACACAAGCAGTTGAAGGGACAAGTGAATAAAGATGGATTTTTTTTTCCATCTGTAAGCTTATAAATCATACTTAGTTCAGCAAGAATGAATGATGTTGTCATAGCTTTCTTAATGGTCAGGAAGAGAAGAGTTTTATTGGTCCAGCCTTCAACCCTGATCATAAGAGGAGTTGGCACTCACCTGTGAAAAGCATTTTGTGAGAAGACAAATATTTACCACCCCACTGGATCTGAAATTCCCACCAGTAGTACCTTCACATCACTAAAGATAATTGGAAGCATCCTTGGAGGAACCAGCTCTTTCCTGGAAGGAAATGTAAGGAGTATTGTTTCTTCTGCAAAGCTAATCTAAGAATATCCTGGGTTCTTTTCCCATTTATGATATCAACCTGCTGTGTGCTCTTAGACAACTCACTTCCCTTCCTCGGAAGTGTCCATCATCCTTGACATTTGATGTGACATGAAATTAGGCGTAACTGCTATCTTTGACAAGGTCAGAAACTCAAGTGGACATGGCCTGGGTATGGAATTTGGCAAAGTGGAACCTCCTGCTCATCTGAAGAGGACAGTCACTGGGCCACACCAGCAGACTATTGCCAGGGGATGGTATGAGCCCAGAGTTCACTGATCATCTGATTTCTTAAAGAGAAGACAGAAATCCATGATTTTACATATAGCATACCAATTGTTTAGATGTTGGCAACTACATCAACGAACCCAAAAGAAATCCAGGAAATCAAAGAACCCAAACACTGTTGGCAAAACATTTATGTTGACTATCCTGGATCCAACTCTGAAACAGCCCCTTCAAGGAGGGGAGTGAAAACTGATTGGCTAATGTTGCATTGCATGTCCACCTCTCTTATAAGATGACTTCTTAAGTCAACATCAGAAAAAAAAATTAGACAAAAGCTACTCTAAGGCACAAACTGAAAAGATAAGCATCACCTCGTCTCTCCACTGTTTCTTTTTTTTCCCCTAGTGCCAAGCATTGTTTAGCTTGAAATTGTTTGATTTGAAAAAACCCATATACCTATTATAAGCAGGTCTCTCCTTACCCATAAAAGATTTCTGCAGCCTGTTCTCAAGAAGGAGACAGCTCTTAATGATCCATGTATTCCCACCTCCAGGTCTTGCCATCCACAGAACACTTCTGCACAAGGAGACCCTGGTTCATTTCTCAGTAATTCTGACTTCTCAGGGACTGGCTTTTGTTTATGTTCTCCTGTCCAAAGCATACATATTTCATTCCAACAGCTTTTCCACATCAGCAAAATCTGCCTGACCGGCACCAGATTCCTCTGGTGCTCCTGCTCCTTCCTGATTAACTCTATTTAGATAATTTATTTTGGTTACCTGTTTGCCATTTGGGAGATCGATACAAATTTAAATGAGAAGCAAAGAGTATTTGCAGGCACTTCAAGTGTTGATCAAACACAGAGCTGGCTGCTGAGGTTCTGCCTTGAAGATGAGTTCTCTAGAGACCTAGGGATCCTCAGGATCTCATCTTCCAAAAAAAGATGAGAGACGGGAAGGCAGAGAGAGAGGGAAGGATGGAAGTGCAGAGAAACTGGAGAGAGAAGAAAAAGAAAAAAAGAAAAGAAAACAGTGGCCAAACCAGTTTCTCAGCTTTCTGGTTGGGTTGGCAAATATCAAGCGCCTTTAGCCTTTGTCTAAACTTCTGTACAGATAAACTGCATGCTGAAACCTGACCTATGTTTCTGCTTATATTCATTCCCAGGTAAAGCAGAAAGACACTGCCAGCTCATCTGTGCACAAGTTTTTAGCTCTCAATGCATATTTCAAATAGCAGGCAGGTGCTGACTGTAGAATTGCACTCTCCTTCAGGGTGCTGGTACTGTGTACTCCAGAATCTGATCTGATTTCACACATGCTTTCCCCAGTAGTGACCAGGCTCCAACCTTCCTGAATCAGACCAAATCCTGTGTATTTGGGGGGAGAGGGGACGGAGTACCTTTTTGTCCAGACTCAGTGACCTCCTTCCTATTAGTTCCCTAGACACTGCCTACTTTCTTAAGAGAAGCAGATGGTTGGAGAAGGCATTTTTCCAAAGAGGCCCTGGGCCAGGTTGTGGCCATGTGGCCACATGTATGGCCAATCGGAGGAGTGAGGGAATTAGGAGCCATGGTTGGACTCTGCCTTTCTGAGTTTCTACCCAGCCCTGTGACTCTGTACTCCGTCCTGACTGTGGCATCTCCACTCATGGGGAAGGCTGTGTTTAATTTAATCAACGGAACTGTATATTTGGTTCTCCGTCTGGAGGAAAATACAGATTCACACATCAAATCAGATATAGAAATCAATTCTGAATAGATTGAATATGTAAATGTATAAAAGAAATAAGAAGGAAAGAGACTATATGTATAAACTCAGAATGTGAGAGGACCTTCTTAAGTGAGACAGGAAGTCCAGAAGCTGCACAATAAATGATTGACAAGCTGATTGTAAAAAAAAAAAAAAAAAGAAAGAAAGAAGAAAGAAAGAAAGAAAGAAAGAAAGAAAGAAAGAAAGAAAGGAAGAAAGAAAGAGAAAGAAAAAATATTAAACCTGTTCAACCAAAGACCACATAAAAACAGAAAACAAGGATAACCAGGATGGAACATTTGCAATACCCATGATTCATAAAGGGGTTAGTATTCCAAATAGCTGGAGGTCTCCTGTGAACTGATAAGAAGGAAGGTAACCAAGTTTAAAATTGGGAAAAACACACAAATAGGAACAGGTAATTTGGGGCAGAAGGCCATTGACTATAAGAACATGGCTCAATCTCACTGATGATAAGGAAAGTGTCAATGAAGGGCAACCATGTGGCACCCTTCATCTTCTATCTGTGGCAAAAGATTAAAAAGACAGATAAACTCCGGCACTGGAAAGGATGTGGGAAACTGATAATTGCACATACAGGCTGGTTGGAATGGTATATACTGTTTTTACGATGTCATCCTAGTAATATTTATTAAAATAAAAAAATATCCTTGGCATTAGGCCCAGCAATTCCCTATTTTGGGTGTGTATGCATATCCCAGAAATAAAAGCTTTGCAGAGGCTTATTTGTACAAGGACAAACATGTACATTAGAGCATCATGTGTAGTATCCTCCTACAAGGAAAAGAAAAGAGAAATGCAGAAAGGTGTCAGGCAAATGAGAGAGAGGAAGAGGGAGAAAGAGGGAGGGGGAGAGGCAGGGAATGAAGAATATTCTGGATGCTTATAGAAGGGAAAAGGGTTAATGAAATATGGTAAACCATACAAGATAATATGATGCAGTCATTTAGAGGAATGAGTCAGATCTCTGACAGAAAGTGCAGGTAACATTTATTTAGCTTAGTTCTTGATACTGAAGGTGGGGGTTTGGAGCTGGGCCACTTGGACTTGATTTGACATTTATGAGCTTGCAAGTTAAAGAACTTCGCTCTGCCTGTTTCCTCATCTGTTGGCTGAGAAAACTCATGGGAACATTAGAGTTAATCACGTAAACTGCTTAGAACCATGCCTGGTAAATAATAAGCTTTAACAACTGTTAGCTATTATTATTCATAATGTAGGATTCCACTTTGGGTGAAGCAATTAAAAAATTAAAAAAAAAAAAAAAAACTACCCAGAGATCTACTTGTACCTACTGTTTGAGGAAATAAACCACAGCGGAGGTGGGCATGTAACAGAGGAAGAAGAGGTGGGATTTGAAGGGGGAGACTGATCGTTTCTTTTCTTTTCTTTTTTTTTTTTAAGATTTTATTCATTTATTTGGAAAGAAAGAGAGAGTGTGAGCAGAGGGAGGGGCAGAGAGAGACAATCTCAAGCAGAGTCCATGCTGAGTGTGGAGCCCGACACAGGGCTTGATCTCACCACCCTGAGGTCATGACCTGAGCTGAAATCAAGAGTCGGATACTGGGCAGCCCGGTTGGCTCAGTGGTTTAGTGTCACCTTCAGTCCAGGGCCTGATCTTGGAGACTCGGGATCAAGTTCCACATCAGGGTCCCTGCATGGAGTCTGCTTGTGTCTCTCCCTCTCTCTCTCTCTCTCTCTCTCTCTCTGTGTGTGTGTGTGTCTCTCATGAATAAATAAACAAAATCTTAACAAAAAAAAGAGTCGAATGCTTTACAGACTGAGCCACCCAGGAGCCCCAAGATTGAGCATTCCTCATTATATTCTTATCATTTACATGTTACAACTAATACAACTAATATTTAACATTTAGGTAACCTTAGGGCTATAGCAGTTGTTAAAATACTGAAGTATTTGTGCACCAGTTGGTAAAGGATGTCTCCTACTATTCTGACCATTCTGTGCCCTTTCCTAGGGTCTTCCCCTCCCTCCAGCCTTTCCCATCATCCAGCAGGTACAGGGTTAATGCTTTGGTTGCCCAGGGGGTCTTCAGATTCCTACTCTAGCCTAAAGCTTAGCTCACTTGTCTATCACAGTTGTGTATTCCAAATATCATCCTTGCAGACAGCAATATATTACCTGTGTAATTTTATTTTAAAAATCAATAAACTATAACATGGAATAGAGTGCAAGCCTATATTTCTGCATCTTGGTGGTATTCACCAAAGCCAAGACTGACTTGTGTGATTTGCAAACTGCCGCCTTCTTCTCCACCCGTCTCTCACCCACAGTGATATTCAAATTACTCTCTACCTGAAGCTAGCATGGTAAATAATTGAACCTCTGAAAGAATATTAAAGACTTAAAAAAAATCACCTTAAATAGTACCTACACAGACTTTTACCGCAACCTACAGGGTGTCTTCCTTAAATTCACTGCTCAAAATCTCTTGAGCCCCAGAAGTCTTTTAGAATAATACCAGGAAATGAATACCTACCTGGTAATGCATTATAATTTCTAGGTCTGGCTGTGGATGGAAGCCAAGCCCAGGTTTGTACAAGTTGGAAAAGAATAAAATGTCCCTGGCTGCAAATAAATAGCAGTGCCAATAACAGATTATAATGTACTATATCCCCAGAAGCCTAGGAGGAGAGAATTGAGCAAAAAGATTAGATAATTAGCCTAAAATGACAAAGTAAGCCCCTCTAAGCTGGCTCTGTTATAGGGGAGACAGTGGGACCCAGTAAGGAAGCTTCTGTTTAAAAGCAAGAGCAATACAGATGACAGGCATTGTTTCAGCACTGAAAATATGTCCCAGGACTTCAGAGGATATTTTGATGGGACCCATTTCACAGATATGGAAGCCAAGGTGCAGGAAAGTTAACTCTCCACCCACTAGTCTCAGATTTTGGTGAACCAGATGTGAAAGCAGGTGCCTCTGTCACTGAAGTCCACACTAGTCCACCAAGCGAGGCATTTCTGTCTACAGGAGACAAAGAGCCACAGAAATGATGAGAGAGGTAGGTCTCTGAGATGTTTTAAAATCAGGATCAGTGGCCAGAGATCAGATGAAAAACCAGCCCATTTCCATCCAGGTGAAAGGATTTCTAGCTCATGTCAAGTTTCACTTCTGTCATGGTAATTCACTTGTTATCTGGCAAGATGCAGTCCTTTCAGCAGGAGCATGCACACCCCTGCCTTGCTCAGGCCACATTTCCCCCACTCTTTACCACTGCCTCTGGATGAATTTAGGGGTGAAGATGCTGTGTCGATGGTAGGAGTCCCCACAGTGTTCCTCCGACATTAGACTGACTGAAGTAAAAGGAGGGAAGATCTAGGGGGCACCTTCACTCATAGGAAGAGATGCTTGGTGATTATATTTACACAGGGCAGTAATTCTTTACCTGCTGAAATGGAATGTGATGGTTAGGCAAAATGTTATTGACATGCTCCAATTTTCTGGGAGAGGTGTTTCTTGGGGACAGATTTCCTCAAATTCTCAAAGGGGTCTGTAGCCCAAAAGAGGTTAATAACCCATTGTCATGGGGTCTCTGAATCAAATGTTAGGACATTCATGTCCATTCATTCCTTTCAATCCATGCATAGTTACTGAGATCCTATTACGGGCAAGACATGCTCAGATACAAGGACTACAATGGGGAGCCCAACTGATGCTTCCTCTTTCATGGAGTTTGTATTTGAGTTAGGAGACAGCCGTTACAGGACTCTTTTGGTGGCTCCTTAATAAGATAGTGGTAAGAGCTTCAAAAAGCAAGAGGACAGTGCAGTGAGGATATATTTCTTGGTCTAGTCTGATTAGGGATAGATTCCCCGAGGCAGTAAAATTTAAGCTGAGCTCCAAAGCATGAACAGTTGGGAGGTAGGATAGAATCAAGTAAAGAGTATTTTAAATTCTAGCTACTCAAAATGTGGTCTTCAGACCAGCAAGCATCAACATCACCTGGGAGCTTGCAGGAAATGCAAAGTCTCAAGCCTCACCTGGGATGTTGCAAACAAGAATCTGAACTTTTTAACAAGATCCCCAGTTGATTTATATTTGCATTGAAGGCTGAGAAGTGCTGCTCTGAAGATACGGAACAGTATCTGAGGAACTTGAAGGGGATCAGGTGTTCCTGAGACTTTGAGAGAGAGAGAGGTGGTGGTGATGGCAGAAGAAATGATGCTGGAGAGAGGGGCAGACCACATCAGATTCTTGTAGCCATGTTCAGCAATAAAAAATATTTAAGGGCAAATAAATGATTATGCTTCTGGCAAGATCTTCTAAAACCCTAATTTGGCAGCTTGATGGGGTTTCATATACAATGAGTGTTGAGAATAGCAAATGTTTATAGTCACCCATCTCCCCTGCACATCATTTCTGTGTCCTCATCTGTAAAATGGGGATAACAAATCCTCCCTTGTAGGGTCACTGCAGGGCAATGGAGCACTGCCCAGAATGCTCATATATCAAACTGTGTGCATAGGAAGTATTTAATAGATGAGTTTACGTCTCACTGGTTCAACAAATGTTTGTCCTGGACCTTCAGTCTAAGCCCCGAAATGGGAGCTGAAGATGTCACAATGAACGAGAAGTGATCTATAGCCTCAGGGAGCTCAAAATCACTTTGGGGAAGCTGGGACTCCAACAGGTGATTATGATAGATTGATAAGCAGTATGACAGAAGCAGAGGGGGCTGTAGGAGTATACACGAGATAGATAACAGTGCAAGTTCCAGGATATCCAGGAAAGCTCATGCAATGCCTCATGAAGGAAGGGACATCTAGGGTGATCCTGAAGAATGAGTTGGAGACAGCAAGCCCAGGAAGCAGAGGTGAACATGATAGACCCTGAGATGCATTTACAACATCCAGAACCAAAAGCAGGTTAGATATTTAGAATATACAAAGAGCTCCTGTAGATTATGAAGACAGAAAATCCCAGGGAATGATAAAACAAAACAAACCAAAACGAAAACCATGAACGGATGATTCAGATATGGAGAAACCTGGCTAGCTCCATGACATAGGAAGAGACAAACTCTTCAGTAACTAGAGACAGGCAAATTAAAACAAGGAGAAACTACCTACCCATTGGAATGGCGAAATATGAGACAGGAGGCAAATGCCAGCAAGCATGGAGCCAGGAACTCTCCTTCCTTCATGGTGGGAGTGTAAACTGGTAAAACCATTTGGAAAAGCTAGCTGGTGAGACTTGGTGAACTTAGGTATGTGTCTACACTATTACCTATTATCACCTATGTATATATCCTAGGGGAGTTCCCACACAGATTCATAAAGGGATAAGTCTGTATCATGCAGTGTGTTTGTAATATCAAGACGGCAACCCACGTGTCCATCATTAGGGGACTGAATAACTAAGATGTGATAAATGTACCTCACAGAAAATCATACAGCATGAAGAAGTCACAGACTAAATATACAAAAAGAAATATAGATATATCTTAAAACAGCACTGAGTGAAGAAAGCCTCAGGATGAGGTGGATAACATAATGCTATTTATGTTAATTAAAAACACACAATCAAAATAACCCTGCATATTTTACAATATTTACAAACATATGTCAAACACGTGAGAGAAGAAAATGATATTGGGAAGTATGTATATAAGAAAATAAATGAATAATAAAATAAGACAAGGGCCACCCATTGACCAAGGATGATGATATGTCAGGAGGTAGGAAATGTGATTAACTCAGTTTTATGCTCCTAATAGTGTCTCAGGCAGAGGGAATAAAATACAATTCCCAGAGGCAAGAGGAGATAAGCTGCATATTGGACACAGAGAAAGTACAGTAGGGTGGGAACAAAGACTATAAGTCAGGGACTTCCAGGGTAGAGAGACCAGATCATGGAGGGTCCCAAAAGCCATACTAAATAATCATGATTTACCCCTAGGATCATAGGGAGTCACTGAAGGATTACAAGGAATATGATTTTGTTTCTAATCTTGCTCCAAAATCCAGTAATGAGGGAAGAAGGCATTTATTTGTATTCATGTGGTTTATTTATCAAGAGTTAATGAAACAGGCTTTGGGCATCTTAGCACCCAAATCATGGGCTTATATTTTTCCCACTTTTCCCCCCATAAGTTCATTATTTTTTAAAGTTTTATTTATTTAAGTAATCTCTACATCCAATGTGGGGCTGGAACTCACATCCCCGAGATCAAGAGTCACATGCTCTTCTGACTGAGCCAGCCAGGTGCCCCTATTTTTCCCACTTTTAAACTAGTTATGAGATAGTCATTGACACCTTCACCAGAAGCAATACAGAAGAATAATGTAGAGTCACACTCACTATGTGATCTTGAGCAAGGTCACCTAAACTCTGAACACAAGTTGTTTCAGTTTCCTTATTAGCAAAAACAACAATAGAACAACATAAACCCTTCCTACATTCAGTCCCTACTGGACTTAAATAGGAATTAATTCTAAATCTTCACAATAACCGCATGTATTTCTTTTTTGAGAGAGAGAGAGAGAGAGAGAGAGAGAGAGAGAGAGAGAATGCAAGAGGAAGGGACAGAGAGAAAGAATCTCAGGCAGGCTCCACACTCCAGCATGGAGCCTGATGCAATCTCACACCCTGAGATCATGACCTGGGCTGAAATCAAGAGTCAGATGCATAACCTACTGAACCACCCAGATGCCCCTTCACAATAACCTTATGAGATAGATATTACTTACATTTTACTTGGAGAAGAAACTAAAATGGAGACAGATGTTAAGTAACTTGCCCAAGGTTACTGACAGTTAATAGATGGACAAACCAAGGTTAAAACAGGCAATTCTGTTCATAGGCTGTTTAATAGTATACTGTGTGAACTATATATATCTCGCTGCACTACAGTCCTTACTTCAAAGTTTGCAGCACTGGCCAAGTTTGCATATAGTTTTTCTGGTATGTTGGAACCTATAAATCAAAAATCAAATCAAAACCATGATGAGATATCACCTCACACCAGTCAGAGTGGCTACAATCAACAACACAGGAAACAACATATGTTGGCGAGGATGTAGAGAAAGGGGAAGCCTCTTACAATGTTTGTGGGAATGCAAACTGGTGCAGCCACTCTGGAAAACAGTATGGAGGTTCCTCAAAAAGTTAAAAAGATAACTACCCTATGGTCCAGCAATTGCATTATGAGGTATTTACCCAAAGATTATAAAAATACTGATTTGAAGGGATACATGCACCCCGGTGTTTACAGCATCATCATTAACAATAGCCAAATTATGGGAAGAGCCCAAATACCTAATGACTGATGAACAGATAATGGAGATAAGGTAGATGCCATTTGCAATGATGTGGATGGAGCTAGAGAGTATTATGCTAAGTGAAATACATTAGAGAAAGATGAATTATCAAATGATTTCATTCATATGTGGAATTTAAGAAACAAAGCAAATGAACATAGGAGGAATAAAAGAGACAAACCAAGAAACAGACTCTTAACTATAGAGAACAAACTGATGATTATCAGAGGGAAGGTGGGAAGCGGGATGGGTGAAACAGGTGATGGCGATTAAGGAGGGCACTTGTTATGATGAACACTGGGTGTCGTATGGAAGTGTTGAGTCACTATATTGTGCCCTTAAAATTAATGTTGCATTGCATGCTAACTAGCTGGAATTTAAATAAAAACTTGAGGGAAAAAAAGAATCCTGTTTCTTGTGAAAAGCTGGAAAAATTTGGCAAGACTGGTCTCCTATACTCTTCAAAAAAAAAAAAAAATCAGTGGGAGCTGAGGAGCAGCTCTGCATTTAGAGAGGGAATGTGCTTTCCAATTTTCCACAGTCCCCACTACTCCCAAATGTACCAAAATTCACTGGCATCATTTATCTCCTTTGCTTTAACTGCCTAGCCCTAACAGATGTTGATATTATGACCCTGGTTGTACAAATGGCCTCATCACTGAGAGCACAGGACAGTTTAGGGCTTTAAAAATCCAAAGTTGAATCTATCTCAAGTAATGATTTCAAATTCAAGTCCTTTTGGAGATTTACCTCCCCAGTCTCAACTCTTGAGACTCTGTTGTTTCCCCTTTGGCCTTAATTTCCTCTTTTGCAAAATTGCCAAGTGACATAACAGTAAATACCACTGAAACATAAGCACCGGAATTGTTCCTTCAGAGGCTGAACACAGGGCTTAGCTTTTTCAGTAACTCCCCATTCATTCAAATCTAATTACAAAGTGATTTTTAATCATTGTAAAATAAATTCACTCCTCACGTCTGGAAATGTTAAAGCCCTAATTTAACAGCAGCAACAACAACAAAAAGTACCTTCTAATGGATTTGCACTAAGAAACGGAACATGGCCTGTGTTGTCAGATGTTCAATAATTTAACTGCAAATGAAGTGTGCAAAATACAATATTTGTGTCATAAACCACCCAGCTTGTCACATAATAGATTTTTGAAGAGTCACGTTTCATGACACTGAGCAATGTTATGTTGGAACAGTGGAGTAGCCAAATTGAGGTTTATAGGTTCCGTTTGCTTATGTAGAAAGGGATTGAATCTCACTCACCCAGTGGCAAAGAGCACAGAAGTGCAATATTTCCATGCATCCTGCCATTTGAAAGCAGTGGCTGGAATTCATCCATCCAACTGGATAATGTGAGTCATGTTCAACCTCCCTATGTTAAGAGATGTGATCTGGATTACTGCTACGCATCTAGAGGGACTCTGTGGTGCCTTCAAGAGTCACTGGCTATGGTAAGCAGAACCTCTGCCCCTCCATAGATGGCCACGTTTTAATCCCTGGCACCTGTGAATATATTAGGTGACGTGACAAAGGGGAATCAGGATTACAGATGGAATTAAGTTGCTGGTCAGCTGACCTTAAGGCAGAGAGATTAGCCCAGATTCTCCAGCTGGGCTCAATGTACTCACATGGATCCCTAAAAGTAGGAGAGGGAGGTAGAGGGAGATTGTGGAAGACAGAGAGAGAACTTAATCTTCCATTGCTGCCTTTGAAGATGCAGAATAGGAACCATGAGCCATGGAATGAGAGAGCAGCCTCTAGACGCCAGAGAAGGCCAGGAAACAGACTCTTCCCCAAAGCCTCCAGAAGGAAAGCAGCCCTACAGACACCTTGATGTTAGCCTGGTGAGATTTCCCTCGGATTTCTGACCTACAGAGCTGTACAACAATAAATACACGTTGTTTAAGTCACACGACTGGAGGTAATTTGTTACAGCAGCAATAGAAAACTAATATGCTGGCAACTAAAACCATGTCCACAGGTAGAAAAATCATAGAGCTGGAACACAGGCTTCTTTTACTCAAAATTAGTAGCCTGGGATATAAACAATTTTTGTTACCACATTTCATCAATTTTGTGATGCACATTTGTTTTGGTTTCCAAATTTTAACACTTCTCAAATTGGGACGTATCTCACAATTGAAGAATACAGTTAACAGAGTGTTTTTTGTTCCCCAAACCCTTCTAACAAAGTTGAAAGCTGTTATTTAAAAAACTGTACATTTTACAATCTCTGACACCTTAAAATCATATAAAAAAGCAGTTGTTTTCGAGATGTGAGCGGGGGGGGGGGGGCGGGATTCAATTCCACGAACATTGATTGAGTATCTTGTCAGTGCAAAAACATGGTGCAAGGCTTTGAGGTGGGCTGGACAGGAAAAGAGAGCTACTCCCCTCTCCAAGATTTTCCCTGATAAATAGAACAATGACCTGCGCATGATAAATCATACTAAAACACAGACTGATGTTCTGATTAAAGCTCCAAATACATAACGCTACAAAGTCAGGCCCGTGCCTGGCACATTCGCCTCCAAGTTCCCTATATCTAGCCCAGGGCCTGGCACAGAGAAGGCACTCTTTGGACTGACTGTTTTTTACATGCTTTATCTCGTTTTTCTACCAGATGGATTATATTGTGTTGCTATCTTAGAGCTGAGGAAACTGAAGCTTACAGAGAATACTTAATTTGCCCAAAGTCACACAGCTAACTAACAGCTTAGGCTAGGATTTCTCAGTCTTGGCACTACTGATACTTTGGGCTGAAAGTAGGATGTTATGTACATTGTACGATGTTTAATTTAGCAGCACCCCTGGCCTCTTGCCATTGGATGCCAGTAGCACAGTCCCTTCCACTTGTGACCACCAAAACTGTCTCCAGGCATTGATGAATGTCCCCTGGGGGGGATGAGAAGCAAAAAATTCTCCCCAAGTGAGAACCATTGTTTTAGAGAAAGGGGCGTCAACATTAAATTATGTGTGGACTTGAAATATGTCCACAAAATCTTTGATACTCTCCTTTTAAAGAGCTGAATCTTTAATTCCTATTTTCCTGAGTATGAGGAGAACTTAGTGACTTGCTTCTAGTAAACAGAATATGGTAGACATAATCCGGACACACAAGATTAGGTCATTGAAGGCATTTTGGACTCCTCTTTGTTTTCTCTCTTGAACCGCATGACCTAGGGGAAGTCATGAAAACCAAAAGCACCCTATGGAGAAGTCTATACGATGAGGACTGAGGCTTCCTGCCTCCAGTGAGTAAGGAGCTAAGGCATCTTAGTCAGCTGCAATGGAGTACACCATCTTAGAATCAGCTCCTCCAGCCCCAGTCAAGCCTTCAGGTGACTGAAGCCCCAGGTGACAATTTTTTTAAAGATTTTATTTATTTATTTGACAGAGAGAGCAAGCACAAGCAGGGAGATGGATAGAGGGAGACGGAGAAGCAGACCCTCTGATGAGTAGGGAACCCAACACAGGGCTTGATTCCAGGACCCCAGCAGCATGATCTTAGCCAAAAGCAGACATTTCACCAACGTAGCCACCCACCCCAACCAGCTGACATCTTAACTACAATTTCAGGAAAGACCCTGAGCCTGACCCACCCAGCTAGGGCACTCCTGGATTCCTGACCCTTGGAAACCAACTGAGATAATAAATGTTTATCTTTGAAGCTGTTAAGGCTCTGGAGTATTCGATACACAGCAATAGATAACTAATAGAAAGTGAATCACATATTGAGGGAAGGAGTAAGCCATCTAGAATGGCTGGCATTGGAAATGCATGGCAGACAGGAGGCAAAGAATACAAAGAAGGGAGACTGGAAAGGCAGAGAAAAGATAAAGGGCAAAAGACCTTGAAATGCACACTCAGAAATTTGATCTTCATTCTGATGGGACTTGGGTCATCATGTGGTAAGCAAGACTTGTGCGATTTTTACTTCTAGTAACACAAATATGGAACTCTTCCTGTTCAAGTCTCCCAGTGGTTTCTCATTGCTTTAAGCATGAAGGACAAACTCCAAGTAAAGCAGAGAAGGGCTTTCTGATTTTTTTTTTCTTCCTTCCAGGCCTTTTTTTTTCCCCAGCCTAATCTTTTGCCACTCTGTTCTGGGACTGTCCCCATCCCAATGCACATACATATACTCCAAACACTCCTTCTATCTCAAACATTTTGACTTCTTATATATACTGTATCCCCTTAGTCTTTTATAGGCTTGCCCTTGTGCTGTGCACCTTTTCTCATTTCTGCCATTTGGACTACATGGACTAACCATTCCTTTTTTGGAAGCCTTTCTTTTCCTTCCCAGTCTGGGGAGATGTTGTCCCATATACTCTCATCCTCTCACATGTTACTCTGGGTAGATCTTTCTGCATTCATGAGCTTGTTCTGGTTTAAATGGATTCTTATTTGTCCATTTCAGCAACTCTTTCCTCGCCTGGACTTGAGTTCCACCAGAGTTCATTGGCTGCTCCTTTTTTCTTTTTTTTAATCTCCCAAGATAGTAGGTTGTCTAATAAATGTTTGTTGAACAAATGAATGGATACATGATTGAGCTGCTGCTGACTCCTATGTCTGCAGAAGTCCAGATTTCTCTGTAGTTTGGTAGCTGGGTGATTTGTCTTAGAAGGTTTCTGAAGAAAAATAAGTCCAGCATTAAAGAGTCTTATCTTGCCCCATGGATGTATGTACCTTGTATTTGAGCTGGACATAAACACGGATATAGCAATAGCAGGTCTCATTCTCCTCCACAAATCACTGGACCAGTTCCCCTTAGAGCAGACTGAGAGGCATTACCCTCACTTTGAAACATGACCTAATTTCACTGACTCATGGGCAGAAACCCTGAGATGTTGGTCCCTTTTCACCAATATTCCCAATCTTTTCTTATATGACAGGGAAAAAAAGTATCCATAACTCTGATCATTTTCAAACTAGTTTGTTCTTGTTAACTGTTTAGAGCCCATTATGTGTATGGAGACTGTTTTAGGGAATGAGTTTGGCTTAAGCATACAAGCTGGGGCAGAACTGAGAATCTGAAGTGCCTCAGATAGATCAGTACAAAATGGTGAGCCAGAAATTTGAGAATTATGTAGGACACAGGTCAGCAAACTATAGTCCACAGGCCAAATTCAGCTCTATTTTTTATGGCCCTTGAGCTATGAATGGTTTTTTTACAGTTTTTAATGGTTATATTTTAAGTGCTTATGTAAGTGTCTATGTAATACCTTTGATTTTGCCTCTCGGCTTGCAAAGCCTAAAATATTTACCATATATGGCCATTTAAGAAAACGTTTGCTGATCCAACATGTATAACAAGAGACAAAGAATTCCTCAGAGATGGAATCTGGTGAATAGATATGTCTATAATGGATTTTTAAGTTGCCTACCATGGGATGTACCATGTAACATCCCTCCTGTTTCCCTTAGGGAATCTGTTCACCTCTAGATTGGCCATTAAGACTTGTGAATCAAAGGCTCTTTAGTGGGGGACACAAAGGGGACTCAATATATCTGAAAACAAGGATATGGCATGCAGAAGCAGAGGCTGGTGTCCCAGAGAGAAGCCATCATCTGGTCACTTATGGCCTGTTATTGTCCTTAGGGTCTCAGGTCAGGTGTGAGAGGAATGACACAAATCCATCCCCCTTCTTTTCTTCCTACTGCCTAAACGAGCTCCAGCCTCTGGGTCTAACAGGCGCTGTCCTCTGAGAGGGCACGTCCCGCCTTCACTTAATCACAGGGTCCCCTCCTCTCCCAGCAGCCCATCAGCCGGAGTGCACAGCCACTTCTCAAAGAGAGCCCTCTTACCCATCAGGGGATGATAATGCCTGGCAATCATTTTGGCTTTTCCAGACTTAATGGTCTATCTCCTCAGGTCCTTCCTGTCCCAATGGGAAGCATAAGGATGCTATTTTAAGACATCCGTTCATACCAAAATACCACTTTGAGACACTCATGTCCTTCCTTCCAATAATCTCTTTTGTTTAAAGCATAAAGAACTTATCAGGCGGGGCAAGTTGTGGCTTCCTATGGGAAGCAAGCCAAAGGGCAGTGTGGAGGTTCTTACAGTATTTCTGCTGCCCCAGGGCATCAGAGCTTTCCAACTCGTAATGCTAAGGGCGGTGGAGTTTCTTTGTCTTATTCAGTTTCTTATTCTCATCTTCATAGATGAGGAACTATGGGGAGAGGTCACCAGAGACTCAGGCTTCATGTGATGAGCACCAGGGTAAAAAGGACAGGCTGATAATGGCCAAGTGGGCACTCAGCCTGGCCACAGGGAAAAATCTGGAGAACAGAAAGAGAAAGAGAGAAGAAAAGGCAATGAAAATAGTTTTTCCTACTATGGCAAAAATAATTGGGACTTCATCTGAAGGTAGCATGCAGGGTGGGTATCTATTGCCATTATACAAATGAATAGATATTTGACAGAATGAATTATTTCCCACATAGCTCCCCATAAAGTTTTAGGTCTTACTTTCATCACTGTATTCTGCCCTTTTAATGATAGCTAATATTTCTTGAATGCAAACTGTGCATTAGGTACAATGCTAATCCATTTATTTATTTTTAAAAAACTTATTTATTTGAAAGAGAAAGCATGTGTGCATTTGCATGCATGTGTGTGTAAGTTGAGGGAGGAACAGAGGAGAGAAAGAGAGAAGCAGACTCTCTACTGAGCACAGAGGCCAACATGGGGCCAATCCCAGGACCCTGAGATCATGATCTGAGCCAAAATCAAGAGTCAGATACTTAACTTACTGAGCCACCCACGCCTCCCAATGCTTATCAATTTATAAGATTCAGCTCATTAACTGCAGACCACAATTCTAAAGTGTAGGAATTACTGTTACCCTGTATTTACAGAAGAGGAAACTAAAGCTCAGAGAGGTTAAGCCACTTGCCCACCATCACACAGCTTGTGAGTGGCAGAGCTGGGACACACAGCCAGGCCTGACCCCAGAACCTGAGCTCATAACCTCTCCTTGAGATTAGCTCTCCCAAGGACCTTGCTTCCAGGATCTTGTCTCCCATGCCAGCTGGGCACCAGCATATGTTTTGGAGAAACCAACTCCCATAGACAGCTGTCTAGATGGTGTTGATGTTATAAATGGTATTATAAAAAATAAGGATAAGGCTTATAAATCAGGCAAAGGGAAGTTATGATTCTTGTGGACACTCTAATCTATCTTCCTATAATTGCCTGTATATGAAATGCCTGCATGAGGTTATCGGAGTATTCCCCGAATCGCCTGCGAAGGAAAGATTGCAATTTTAGCAACCCTTGTTACACAAACCAAAGCAATCTGTTCTACTTTGACACTCTGACACCCCTGGCTGGCAAAAGGGATGGAGGTAGGGACAGACAGGAATTTGTGCATATTCGTGTTCTACATGGGAAGTGTGAGGGGTTAACCATGAAGCATTCTCTATGCAGATGACACCCTGGCCTCTAACCAGGCTCACGAAGCAATCTTTGGGATACTTGCAGAGAAAACCACAGCTTCACTTTTTTAAACTATCTTTAACCTTTAGTTCTAGAAACCCTAATTAAAAATCAATTCTGTTTTTTTTTTTATAGTAACTCTGACAGTAATTCTACCTCTAATGGCAGTGGCAAGATAAATAGTATGTCAGGTAAACTCAGCAGGAGAATGACATTTTCATTAGCAATTTACCAGTTGTGAAATTTCTACCATGATAAGGCATTCCTGAACAATACAGGGTAACTATCCCCTTAGGACGACCCATTCTACTAATTAATGGGGGGACCCTAGTGGGATTAAAGTCTGCTACCCAAATAATTTTAGTGCTCACAGCAGAGTTATTTTGTATGCACCTTGCACTGAGAAAATAAGTCAGGACCCAAAACAATAAACAAGCTGACATAACAAGATGATTGCAGCCTATTGCAGTCCAGAAAAATCTAATCTGGTCTCCTAACAGCATCACAATCTTTATTGTGACTGTATGGGTCCCAATTCATCAGCCCATTTCGGCAAGCTATCCCCGCCAGTAATCATTCACTTTCAGGGTAGCCTCTGAACAGGTATCGACTTTGGAGACTAGCAATTCATCCCCAGTTCTGTAGCCCTCCCTTCAGATTCTTTGGCAGTCTCTGAAGCAGGTTGGGGGAGAGAAAAATTTGGCCCATACATGCTGGACCTCCAGAGAGACTGGAGGAAGGAGGGAAGCAAAATTCTCTAGCTCAGTGCAGAGAGGCTACAACACAGGAGTCACATCTTATCCCTGTTCCAATCCCAACAACATTCCCAGGTGGAATAGTGGAATATCAGGACTAAAAAGTATAGAGAGAAGATGCTTACATATCCTGAGGGCTGACTCTATGCCTACTCTGGAGCCTTCAGGCTTTCGAGAACTATTATGGGAAATTCTTGGGGAAATCTGCTGTAAGTGGCTCTATCACTGCCCCAGAATATTTCCCCCCTTTTCAAGAAAACAGATGGGACTATGAGACTGGGAAATGTTCTTAAGTAGAGATATGACAGGGTCTCTGCACCTATGCTGCATGGGGGCCTGCATATCTCTATGACAGATGAATGATGCAGGTATAGACCTGGTCAAAGCATCATGTTTAGGGATCCAGCTTGGTTCTTTTGCTTGTTGTGCTCATTTCCATAGATGGAGAAGGAACTTTGGGTCTTAGATATGGCAAAAAGGAAGCTGGAGTTTATCCTGGACTCATAAAAAAAATGTCAGAATACAGCCCTCCCCTTTGCTGGAATGGTCACTGGATATTCCAAGCAGTAGGTTCTGGTGTTGAAGCTGGTGTCACTGTATGACTTTCATCTGTACTTATTACAGAGTCATTTATAGATCTGGCATGTTAATCACTTTGCATGTTGTATCCCCCACCCAACCTCTATCTTTCAGTGTGCCTCCACAGAGCCTGTTGAGTAGATAATGAGCTTATGGTTATGCCCCCTGTCCACTGGCTGGGCCTAGGATAGACATGAAATCTAAGTCTATATTGACTTTAGAGATTGAGAATGTGGCTCAGGGACCCTGTACAGTTGCTAATGGGCACTGGAAGAGCCACACAGTTCTGAGGCATGCTTCGTTCAGAAAGGCATAGCTGAAACACAGAGAAAGAGGATGGGGCAGATGAGCCCTCAGAATGACATATGCACCAGGTTTCTTGGATTCCCAGTTCCAGGTCCCTAGGAGACATGGCTGAAATCCCTGTCCTTGGATTCTGCATGATGTCCCACTGTTCTAGTCAGGGTCCTTTAGTGGCAAGTGCCAGACACACAACTCAAGCTTGCTTAAGCACCGCAGGGGTGTACTGGCTTACATAACTGGAAAGTCCAGGGACAGATGACTGCAGGTGCTCAATGTCAACAGGACTCTCCTTCATCTCCTGTTTCTGCTTTCCTCTGGGTTGGCTTCCTTCTCAAATGGGCTTACCAAATGCTCCCAGAAGTTCTGGCTTTGCAACCACAGTGGAGAAAGTGCCCCACATTCCCAGTAGGTTTAGAAAAATTGAGGGGGGCTGATGCTCATAGGATAGTTTAGGTTATAGCCACCAAGGATTTGGGCCACTGGTTGGAACACGCTGACTAGGCAGTCCACCCTAAGAAGTGACTGTGAAGTGGGATTAGCGCCACCCAAACCATGAGGACAAAGGGACAGAAAGCAAGGGGATGCTACCGAAAGGAACATGTGGGTGTTGTTCCCAGAACATGGGTGCTGGGCTGGCAATAAAACGGAACATCTGCTTTACCCTAGCATCCCTTCCAAGAAACTCTTGTTTTAAGTTAGTCTGAGAGGATTCTGTTTCTTGTCACCAAATAGTCCTTGACTAAACATCTAGAAAAATGTGTGGGAAATAAAGATGAGTAAGATAGATTTCAGCTGTCAAAGACTTTACCTTTTTGTAAGGAAGATAAACCCAATGTATATAAATTGTACATCACAGGGAAAAGCTTGTTCCAAAGGTACAAGGAACCCCAGGATTTCAAAGGCAGTGATACTGGCTAAGGTAAGCAAGGAAGTTTCCTCTGGTTTTCATTTGGCTTGGGATATAAGGAAAGAGTGGTTATGGTTTGAAATAGATAGGGGGAGTATTTCCAGTTAAAGAAAATGGTATCATCAAAGACCTAGAGGCTGAAAAGTACAAGAATAAATAGAGATAAATTAGCTTACCCCAAAATATCTCCTGCATCTCTCTCTCCCACCACGGCCCCAGTGTCATGCCTTGCTTAGACTTCTGGAACATCCACTTTTGTTCCATTCCAACCATTTTTCACTTGCCACCTAGAATGACCTTTTCCAAATGCATATCTGGTGACAATATTACCCTCCTTGCCTTTTCATGTTTCTCTTTGCTCTGATAAGCTAGATTAAAATTCTTACCCACTTTCCTTCCTTTGCCCTCCAGCCCATTGGATGTTCTCTAAGTTATATGAATTTTCCAGAGCCTCAGATATGTTGGAGAGGCCATCTGAAAAGCAGCCCCCCACCTCCGCCCACACCATCCCAACCCTTTCATGTGTTGATTAATTTATACCCTTCTTTTGGAAGTGTCTACCTAAGGAAAGACACTCTCACTAGGCTAGTTCAGACCTCCCCATGATGCTTACTCACTGTTACCTCATATTTAGCTTTATTTACCTTATTACAGTTAGAAAATAAAACTTTATTTATATGATTATTTCATTAATGATTCTTCCTTCAAGAACAAGTTTTCTTAGACCTGGCTCTAACGACCTGTTGGCCCAGATAATTCTTTGTTGTGTGGGAGAGACAAGGCTGTCCTGTGCATTGAGGGGTACCTAGCAGCATCCCTGACCTCTACCCACTAGATTCCAGGAATACCTCCTCCCTGAGTTGTAACAAGGACTGCCCAAAAGTCTCCTGTGTCGGTGGGTGGGGATCAAAATTGCCCGCATTAAAAACCACCACTCTATAGTCTACTGTACTGTAGACTCCATGAGGAAAGAAACCAATGTGGTGTCTGGTAAATGTGGATACATGGTTCTCAATTTCAACTGAACTTCAGAATCACTTCGGGAACTTTAAAAAATCATGATGCATGATCTAACCCCATACTAAGTAAACAGGACTTTCTGAAGGGATGCAGTAGAGGGACTGAGGTCCAAGCATCCATAAAAGGTTAAATCTCTTCTGCAGCTGGGGTTAATAATCACAGAAATAGGTGTCCATTGCTGAAATTTTTGCTGGATCAATGTAAGGGAGGAATGGAGATAGTGAGAGGGTAAGAGAAGGCCAAGGAGGGGGATGGAAGGGAAGAAGGACAAAGAGGAGAAGCAAAGGAAGGAAAGAAGAAGGAAAAAAAGAAAGAAAACCAAAGTCTCTTGCTGAACTGGGACTTATAAGAGAAATTGGGCTATTAAGGCTGGAAACCAAAGTTGGGACCATATTTGAAGAGCTATGAATATTATTTTGTGGTATTTGGGGTAGGCAACAGGAAGTCAATGAACATTGCAGAGCAAGGATGTTCAAATTCAGTGTTTTAAGAAGTTAAATAGGTCATCCAACACTGAAAGAATTGGAATGAAGAGATCCAGGAACGAAATGAATTCTTTGAAAATATCTGAGATGATGAGAAATAGAAAGGAGACAACAGGGGAACCTTGGTGGCTTAGTGGTTGAGTGTCTGCCTTTTGCTCAGATTGTGATCCTGGGGTACTGAGACCTGGGATTGGGTCCAAGTCTGGAATTGGGCTCTCTGCAGGCAGCCTGCTTCTCCCTCTACCTATGTCTCTGTTTCTTTCTGTGTGTCTCTCATCAATCAATAAATAAAATCTTCTAAAAAAATAAAGGAGACCACAGAAACCAATAATTCTCTATGGGAAGAGTAGCCAGGTGATTATAGGTGATAAATACAGGGCTGCCTTGGGGAATACAAGTACCATGTGCCCATCAGTTTGCAATTTAGTAAGGAAGACAAACATGGAAAACCAGTGATGGACATGGTATTACAAAAGATGAAGCCCAGAGTGTAAAGTGGGTGCCTAACCTGGTCTCAAGGATGAGACAGTACTTCTAAGAGGTAAAGACCTTCCTGCTAGGACTTCCAGGGTGGGGGCAGAAGAGGGAGAAGGAAGGGAACCAGGAAAATATGATTGGGTTCAGGTATGGCAAGAGCAAAGCAGAACAGTAGGTAGCTGAGACAAGAAAAGTCCTAGATGATCATGGAAGTCCTTGTAGCTCCACTCAGGATTTTAGACTTTATTCCGGGACTGAGAAACATTTTAAACAAAATAGCAATATCATGCAGATGGGTGGGGTTTTTAGATTTCATTTTTGCAATGGGGTGCAAAGTAGAAATGCAGATAAAGAACAAAGTCAGAAAAATATTTCTAAGGCTTTGAACCCATGTGAGTGGGAAGAAGAATGGTCATATTAGCAGCAATGGGGAGAAGAAGCCAGTGACCAGAGAACTATGTGATGAGAGGTATCTGAACATCTTCTTCCATTATTTTATAGAACCTTTAGGTTCTATAAAAGACCCCATGTTGGGAAGGGGGAAGAAGAGCCTTCCATTGTTATAGGTCCTGCAGACTGTGCCTAGACCAGATTCTGCCTGTAAGTCTTCAAATTTCAGTAAGAAGAGCCTGGTTTGAATGAACCAAGACTCCTTTTAACTCTGGACAGTGAAGAATCTCTCCCAGGAAGTTTCTCTGAAGAATCCCTGTAGAATCCCGTATCCCTGAAGAATCTTGACAAAGAAAGAACATGGTCTATGAAGCAGAACAACCCAATTTCCAACCCCTGCCTTACAGCTGGTCAGCTAGACAATCTCCTTAATTAATCTGAGCCTCATTTTCCTCATCTACAAATTAGAAAGGCCAATACTTCCCTGTATGTTTAGAACCAAATGATATATAACATTTGGACAGTACCTAGAAAAAGGCTGATTTTCCTTCCTCTCTGAAAAGAGTCATCCAGACTATGCAGATTAATCACCAGTTTAAGCTATTCACTGCCATGGACTATTATACCATGAACAGCCATTTCTGCAATGTAGCATTAATTCAAAACAGTACAGGCATCAATGTGATACATCACACATCAATAAGAGAAAGGATAAAAACCTGATGATCATTTCAATAGATACAGAAAAAGTATTTGACAAAGTACAACATCCACTCATGATAAAAAATCCTTCAACAAAGTAGATTTAGAGAGAACATACCTCCCTGTAATAAAGGCCTTTTATGAAAACCCCACAGTTAACATCATACACAACAGGGAAAAAAGTGAGAGGTTTTCTTCTAAAGTCACGGACAAGACAAGGATGTCCACTCTTACCACTTTTATTCAACATAGCACTGGAACTCCTAGCCACAGCAATCAGACAAGAGAAATAAAAGGCATCTAAATCACTAGGGAACCAGCAAAACTTTCTTTATTTGCAGATCACATGATACTGCATATAGAAAACCCTAAAGACTCTACCAAAACACTATTAGAACTGATCAATGAATTCAGTGAAGTCACGGGATACAAACTCAATATACAGAAATCCAATGCATTTCTATACACTAATAATGAAGCAGCAGAAAGGGAAATTAAGAAAACATCCCATTTACCATTGCACCAAAAACAATAATATACTAGGAGTAAACTTAACCAAAGAGGTGAGAGCCTGTACTCCGAAAACTGTAAAGCACTGAAGAAAGACATTGAAGAACTGAAATTGACACAAAGAAATGGAAAGACATTCCATGCTTATGGACTGGAAGAACAAGTATTGTTAAAATGTCTATACTCCCCCAAGCAATCTACAGGTTTAATGCAATCCCAATAGAAATACCAGCAGCATTTTTCACAGAATTAGAACAAACAATCCTAAAATTTGTATGGAACCACAAAAGATCCTGAATAGCCAAAGTAATCTTGAAAAAGAAAAACAAAACTAGAGGTATTGCAATTCAAGACTTCAAAATTATATTAAAAAGCTGTAGTAATCAAAACAGTATGGAATACTGACACACAAAAAATAGGCACATAGACCAAATAAAAAGAATAGAAAATCCAGAAATAAATGTACGATTATATATATGGTCAGTTAATCTTTGACAAAGCAGGAAAAAATGTCCAATGGGAAAAAGAGAATCTCTTCAAGAAATGGTGTTGGGAAAACTGGACAGCCACATGCAAAAGAATGAAACTGGACCACTTTCTTACACCATACAAAAATAAACTCAAAATGGATTAAGGACCTAAATGTGAGACCTGAAACCATAAAATTCCCAGAAGAAAGCATAGGCGGTAATTTCTCTGACATCGGTGGTAGCAACATCTTTCTAGATATGTCTCCTGAGGCAAAGGAAACAAAAGTTAAAATAAACGGCTGGTACTATATCAAAATTAAAAAGCTTCTGCACAGTGAAGGAAATAACCAACAAAACTAAAAAGACAACCTATTGAATGGGAGATATTTGCAAATGATATATCTGATAAAGGGTTAGTATCCTAAAAATATATAAAGAACATATAAAACTCAACATCTGAAAAGCAAATAATCCAATTAAAAATGGGGAGAAGACATGAACAGACATTTCTCCAAAAAAGACATACAGATGGCCAATGGACGCATGAAAAGATGCTCATCATTCTTTATCATCAGGGAAATGCAAATCAAAACCCTAATGAGAGATCACCTCATACCTGTCAGAATGGCTAAAATAAAAATTAAAAAAACACCAAGTGTTGGTGAGGATGTGGAGAAAAAGGAACTCTCATGCACTGTTGGTGGGAATACAAACTGGTGCAGCTGCCCTGGAAGATAGAATGGGAGTTCCTTAAAAAATTAAAAATAGAACTACCCTACGATCCAGGAAGTGGACTGCTGGGTATTTACCCAAAGAATAGGAAAATACTAATTCAAAGGGATACATGTACCCCTATTTTTATAGCAGCATTATCTACAATAGCCAAGATATGGAAGCAGCCCAAGTGTTGATCGATAGATGAATGGACATAGAAGGTGTGGTATATATACACAACGGAATATTACTCAGCCATAAAAATAAACTCTTTCCATTTGCAACAAGATGGATGGATCCAGAGAGTATTATGCTAAGTGAAAGAAGTCAAAGAAAGACATATACCATATGATTTCACTTATATGTGGAATTTAAGAAACAAAACAAATGAACCAAGAAAAAAGAGAATATAAAAACAGAGAACAAAAAGATGGTTATCAGTGGGGAGGTGGGTGGCAGGATAGATAAAATAGGTGAAGAGGATTAAGAGTCCGCTTAATTTGATGAACACTGAGTAAGGTATGGAGCTGCTGAATCACTATATTGTACCCCTGAAACTAATATATCACTGTATGTTAACTACACTGGAATGAAAATGTAAAAAAAATAGTACAGGCAAGAAAGGCATATTTGAAAGACTCTTCTTCATGCTTAGGAACTATGGATAAATGTTCATAGGGTGAAGAAAAAAAATTCAGGACTCCAGGCAATAGAAATATTTGAATAACGGCAGGGCCAGAACATTTGTAGCAAGTCAATAGACCACTATTCTCTCCCCAGTAAATTCTCTATCTTAAGCTTCTATAATATTGGCATCTTTGTTATGAAGCAACTTCTGATCTATTACTCTTATGAAGGCATACTGAATGCACTTGAAGGAGAATGTTGCTTTATTACAAACCAAGGGCCTTGTGTTTATGATTTACAGTATGGTGGCATGTGCCTGCCTGATATCATCCACAGAAGTGACAAATCATGAAAAGGAAATGAACTTATCTTGATGCTTGGCCTGTGTGTTTAGCCAGCACTCTTCAAATTGCAAGTGGCAGACACACAACTCAAAACAGCTTAAGGAAAAATGGAATTATAAGGGTGCTGCAGAATTTCTTGAAAGAATGGAACAATCAAGCCAAGGAAAAGGCAGGAGTTTGGGTGGGCCTCAGGAACTGTTACATCAAGGATTCAGCATATTGTGATTCTTTTCCCAATTCCTTATAACATTTGTCTAATTATTCCCTTATTCTTCTCTCTCACTACAACTGGGTTTTGGCTACCTAGCAAACCAAAAAATCATTGGCTCTGATAACTCCTGAGTTTGCTACTTAGGATGTCAGTCCTCCAAGGGATACCCAACTCATTCCTTCCATGCCGATCCAAACGTCCTCCTGAATGAACTCAATGTCTTAGCTTGGGTTAGGCAACCACTCTTGGGCCAGTCAGCTGATTCCAATACAGAGCAGTGTACTATGATTGGCCCATTCTGGATCACATGCCTACATGTGGACCAATTAACAGTGGCTGGAGATGCAGAGTGGTTTGGAACATGGTCCCTCAAAAGAACACCAAACAGAATTTGTAGGTAGGAGATCAGTTTGTAGAAAAAGAGCAAGGCTGGACAGGCAAAACAATGGGTGAACTCTATACTTTTCTCCTGGGACTAAACACAGGGAGGGCACTCTTGCCTCCAGTTCTAATCATTTATGTATTCATCTCTTCATCATTTATGCATTCCTTTGTATAAACACAGAACCTTTATTAGAGCACTATCTGTCAGGTCATGGCCATTCTCTGGGTTTTACGAGGAGTAAAGTGCCCCCCTCATGCTATGGAGACATTTCTGAAACACAGAGACTTTCATTCATACTCTTCAATGCCTCTGCTAGAAAGGCACTCAGCCCCATTCAGCAGTGTGCGGGAGCTTGTAGACCACTTCATGCCAATGATTCCTCCTGTTGAGAAATGTATTCTCTTTGAAACGTCCAGCAATGGACAAATATCACACAGATCTTCCCAGTCTCTCAATGGTCACACAATCACCCCTCTACCTCCCACCCCCTCACACACATATACACACACACCAGGATGCCCTACTAGACACTGAGAAATCATTTGATGTTCTTTTAGGGAAAACATTTTTCTAGCCATGCTTACTATTGTATGGACTTGCCTCCCACAAGGAGACCTATAGTGTAAAGAAACCTGAACTCGACTCTGGTACAAATTCAGCGTATTTCCTCAAATAAGAGTTACCTCCTCTTTGTCCTTGAGTTTTCTTATCTGAAAAGTGAAGAGCTTAAATATAAGATAAATCTTTGCAACCAGTTCTGGGAGAGAAAAACCAGGTCCTAAATCTTAAAAACATAGATATCATGAAGGAATCTTTCCCTAACATTCTAGGTTGTACTAGGGGGCCAAATTATTCTCTCTTTTTTCCCCATCATAGGTCTGTGTTATAATCATCTTTTACTTATCTGTGTTTCCTGCTACCCTGTAACTTCTAAAAGAGACTAGCCCTTGGTCATTATATTCCAAATGCTCAGCACAGAACTTGGCATAAGAGACACTCCATAACAGTCTGTTATATAAATGGATAAATGGATGGATGGGTGAAAGACACGTTGTGTTGGTCACCCTCACTTGTCCGTAGATATCATAGCCTGCTCTGAGCAAAACGGTGACTATATTGACTTTTGCATCAGGAGCCTGCAGATAGAGAACTCGTATGTCAGGTCACACAAAGGACAACCAAAATCACATCTCCTTCAACATCCTCCTAAGCTGGATTCATGGACATCCTGGTCTAACAAGTGTAGCAGAGACTGAAGGATAGGACACTCAACCCAGTTTTAATTAGAATAATTAAGCATGCTCAGATACTTTTTAAATACAAATCTTAGTAAAAGTTACCATTGCTGAGCCCTTACTTTGTGTCAGACACTGTCTAAGAGCTCTGAAAACATTACCTAAACCAATGGTTCTCAATCAGGGTGACTTTGCTCCCTGGGATATCTGGCAATGTCTGGACACAATTTTGACTGTCATTGTAGAAGGGGTTTGCTACTGGATCTGGTGAGTAGAGGCCAAGTGTTTGACTACCCAGAGGACAGGCCCCCACAACAAAGAATGGTCTAGACCCAAAGGTCAATAGTGCCAAAGTTGAGAAATTCTGATCTAATCAGTAATCCCTTCGACAACCTTATTATTATTATTTAAAAATTATGATTATGATTTTCCTGATTTTACAGGAGAGGAAACTGAGGGGTATGTAATACTATCTGCATTTTGTGCCGGAAGCAAAGCTGGGATTTGAACTTCTACCTTTTGGATCTAAACCCTATGTTTTTATCATCTATCCTATAACTCGTGGCAAGTCTTCTTGGCAAGGTTGAACTATGGAGGGAATTTTACACTAACAATCCTGAACCTGCTTAATATGCTGGGACTTGGAAATTTTCCTGCACCTGCAACATCAGATTTTTACCCATTTTCACATGAGAAACTAAAGATGTTACTTTGGCCAGAGCTGGGAGTATCTTTAAATTGAATCCAGTTCCTCCTATTGAAACATAATAACTTTTAAAGTAATCTAGTCTCTTCATTACCAGGGCTACATCCAGTTGTTGAAATCTCTTTTGAGTTGGTAGTTAAAAGGCCCAGCCATACATTTGTAACGTTATTGTTGCTGGCTAAAATGCTTAGCAACAACACAAACATCACTCAGAATCAAATTATCAGATGTACCGACAAGATGCTTCTCGATTTAATAGTGTGGTAAATGATGGCTGGGAGATGTTCTTTGAAGCTGTGGAGGCAAATGTGAAAGCTAATTCAATTCTCAAATGAATAAAAGTGAGAAACTGTTCTTATAAACCTGATATTACCAGAGATAGCGCCAAAGCATGCTGCTGTCTTGTATGGGGGAGGAGAGAAGAGCAGAATTTATTTTATTTCTGATAATAAAGAGCTGGGCTCTGTGGCCACACAGGTTTGACCTTGGTCCCTGGGAAGGGGGGTGGCTGGTGGAGAACTTTAGTAGGAGTGCAGGTTCATTTCCGACTCAGCCAAGAGGCTGCTTACTTTACCATTAGTTCCCCTTGGAGCTGCCAGAGAGAGGAAGAAGCCTCTGAGGTAGCATCCAGGGCTTCAGGGAAATTAGATCTCTGTTTATTAGACTTTGAGAGTGCAGTACAGCATTGCCTGAGAGAAAAGTGGATCTCCTAGGCCAGTGGCTTTCCAATTATCAGTAAGACCCTAGGTTTTCACAAAAGTATTTCAGGGGTAAGAGAAAGGTGGATCTGGAAGTGATTCATGGTCTGAAATGTGCTTTAATTTGTCATACAAATTAAATTAATCTAGAGCATACATTTGGCTTAAGGGTAAGATATTATTTAGGAAGAAAAGATTTTTGCTGCTAAAAGTCATGAACCCCACTTGTCTACTCACTTAGATGAGGAACAGTAGACCCTAAAGCCACACAGCCAGTCAAAGGCTACACTCCAACACCAATTCTCTGACATCAACTGGGTGTCCAACCATTCAAATCAATTCTGACACTACCTGGAATTAGCATCAAACTCTACTCGTTAGGGTGTGCAGTCTCACAAGAAGGCCTTCACTTCAGACGCCAGCCACAAACAAGTACCAGGGGCCACCCCATATTTCTTCCTGACCACCTTGGCTATACATTCAGCAGTTCCCATGATCCCTCTTTAGGTCTGACAATTAGCTAGAAGGAGTCACACAACTCAGGAAGTGTTACACTGTGATTATCATTTCGTTATAAAGGATACAAATAAAGAGCTAGACATAGAGATTTGTAAGGCGATAAGATTCAGAAGGGTCCTGTGTGCAGGAGCTTCTGTTCCTATAAAATCTGGGGCGCATCACTCTGTCTATACCTTAATATGCTCACCAGCCAAGAAGCTCTGAATCTCCTTGTCCAGAGTTTCTACCAAGGTCTCACTACCCAGACATGAGTGAATAAATCACTGGCCACTTGGTTGAACTGTCTCCAGCTCTTCTCCCCCTAGCGGGTCTGGGCTAGCCAGAGACCAAAACGTCTAAGCCTTTAATTTACGTGATTGGAAACTACCTAAGTGTCCACCACAGGGTCCAGCATGAATCACCTCAACAGCATAAACTCTGGTGTGGTCAAAAGGGACTCCTTCTATGAATAAACAAAGACACCCCATCACTCAGGAAATTCCAAAGGTTTTGCCAGCTCCCATGCCAGAACCCAGGGACAAAGATCAGATTTCTCTTTTTTTAAATCGCACCTCAAGGGCTGAGGTTAACACCAAAGCCCCTGCTTTCTCTGTCACCCCAGGGTACCTCCTTAGAGCTGGCTGGGTGTTTCCAGAGCAGGGAAATGGCAAAATGTAGAGTCTGAGCAGGGTAGATCTAACAATTGATTATTTTGTGGAGAAGTAAAATGAAACTCAGATGATAGGGACTCCAGCTACTTGGTGGTTAAGCTGGTCTGGAAGCTTGGTCTCTAACCCTGAACTCTCTGTGATTCTCTGGAAGGTTCCATGTTTATTTCCTAGGACTAGGACTGTTATGACCAATTATCACAATTTAGTAACTTAAAACAATGCACATACGTAATCTTACCCATCTGAAGGCCAGAAGTCTAAAATGGGTCTGTAGCTCTGTGTTCCTTTTGGAGGGAGAATCTTTCCTTGACCCTTCCAGCTTCCAAGAGATCACCTACATCTTTTCATTCATGACCATCTTCCTCCATTTTGAAAGCCAACAGGGCAGCATCTTCAAATATCTCTCTTTCTTTCTCTCTGCTTCCATCATTATAGTGCCTCCTGCTTCACTCATATAAAGACCCTGTGATTACATCAGCCACACCAGGGTCATCCAGGATGATCTACCCCTCTCGAGATCCTTAACTCGATCACATCTGCAAAATCTCATGTGCCTTGGAAAGGGATTTGGATGTGGACATCTTTGGGAGGCCATTCCCCAGTCAACCACAGCCCTTTTCCCCTCAGAGCTGGTGTGAATCTGCCACCCTCAGCATGTGTTGGCTGTACTACACATTCCTGGTGATTGCTGTGTAGAGGAGGGGACCATGTCTCCTTTCTCACAGCTTATTTCTCCGGAGGCCCCTTCCTAGTTTTGTTAAGGGATGAGGAATTGTCCTTTGATCACTTGGGGCTCTGTTTATTTGAGGGCAGAGAACTACTTGGAAGCTGATAGACTCCTGTGTGCGCCTCTGTTGGGTCTGACTGCTGTGTCTGCTGGGTCTGGGATGCATTCCCGGCCATCCTACACTGGGGGTGGGACTGGATGTCGTTGTTTGGTTATTCTGTGCCCTCCAACACAGCCCTTATGAGGGAGGCCTGCAAAGCCAAGTCTTTGCAGTTTTCCAGTGAAATAAATTGGTGCTTCATTTATGACTTGGACAGTGTTTGGCCATTCTAAAGGGATGGTCACAAACCCATCTGTCCTCTTTCATCACACTCTGATTTGCTGTGTGAAGTCAAGGAATTTGTTTCCTTCTATTTTTCTTGAGAAAAAGCTAGAATGGCTCTAATGAGGAATGTCTTCACTCCCACGTTTCTCTTTAGGTCAGTAATTTTCAGCCTCTAGGGGGGTTTGCAGCCCTGGGGACATTTGCACCTTGACCCCCACCCAGGGGACATTCAGCACTGTTTGAAGGCATTGGGGGAAGGGGGTTGCTATTGGCATCATGTGGGTAGAGGCCAAGGACAGAGCTAAACATCCTATAGCACACAGGACCTCCCCCTCCCATAAGACAGAATTCTATGGCTCAAATGTCACTAGTGCTGCAATTAAGAAACCTTGTCTTAGCCCCAAAGAAGAGAGAAAAATATCCCAGTAATTGTGCACACTTGTACTATCTCTTTCTCCAGATTTGCTTGGTCCTCTCCATGGGACAGGGAGTAATTCTATTTTTCAAATATGGGACCATTATTGAGGCACAAGAATAAGCAGGCCAGCTTGGTCTTTGTGTCTCCAAAGCTTCAAACACAAGAACCAGGTTACTTCCTTTGGTGTTGTCTGCCTCAGACACAGCAAGCCTTCCTCCTGCCTTAGTTACCGACCCCTGCAGTAAAAATAATAAGCAGGACACCGCTGCCAGGGACAGGAGGAGGGTGGGGACACCGCCTTTCATTGAGTCCTGAGGCCTGTTCTTAAAGCATCTGGGCGTGTGGATTCTCAATCTGGTCCGAATACTTGGCCAGGTGTGCATAGGCAAGAGATGTGTCCTTTTCAGGGTTGCGCTTTAGGGTGGGAGGCTTTTACCTAAGACAGTTTCTCTAATACAGTTTCACCGGGTGATGAGGATTTGCTGGTGATGGAGGTGGTTATGTATGGTTCCATACATAAAGTTCATGGAACCAGTTTTTTTGTGTAAGTCTCCCTTAGCCTAGCCAGGAAAGGGAAAGGACTGCATTTTGACTTTGAATCTTTTGCAATTGAGGGTCTTGGTGACTGGGTATGAGGTCTAGATAAACAAAGATTAGCACTCAGGGTTATCCCTTGGCTTTTATTCCTCAGGCCATAGGGAGAGGAAGACTCTGAGCAGAGCCAGGTAAAGCTCCCTTCCAAAACAGGCTTTTTTTTTTTTTCTTTCTTTCTTTTTTCTTCTTCTCAAGTTAAGACTAAACCACAGGGGCTTGGGCAAACCAGCAGATTCCAGTGAGCAAGGCTTCTTTGGATTCTATCTCAGCTTGAAATGAGTAACTGCCATATGGGAAAGTCAGGTCCTCGGCTGGCAGGAAAAGATGGCCAAAAGGGATTTTTGTATCATACTGAAGCAGAAAAATCTGCCTTCTTACTACGAGAAAAAAAAAAAAAAAGGTGACTGCTTCCTGTTTAACAGATAAGTTATGTTGTTACATAGTTATGGAGGATTTTAATTCTTTCTTTAAATGCAAAGGAAAACAATAATTTTTTTGAGGTGGCTTCATTGATCAAAAAAATAACTACTGGCTGTTTATTCAAACCACAAAAGGCATAAGCCTTCTTTATCTTAACAAGAATATTATCTTGTTACAGTTAATAGTTATTGAACTGCCTATTATGTCCCAGGCACTGTGTGAGGGCACTGTCAATATTCTATCTCATTTAATCTTTACCCTGTCCTCAGCTAGAGGTATTGTGATTACCTTGATTTTATAAAGAAACTGAGGGTCAGAGAAGTAGTCACCTGTCCAGGATCACACAGTTGATCAAGTGTCACAGAAGGCATTTTGAACCTGAATTTGGCTGACTAAACTATCCCTCTTACACAGTGTCCCATAGAATTTTTACCCAGATGGATACTCCATAGTCTCACATCTAGACTCTGTCCTGGAAGTTACCAAAACCTCACTGTGATTCTTCTTTTCTTGCAATATCTTTGATGAGTTTTGGTATCAGAATTGTCTTAGACCTATACAATGATTTTGGAAGTATTCCTTCCTCTTCAATGTTTGGAAAAGAGTCTCTGCAGAATTGGTGTCACTTCTTTCTAAAATGTGTAGGAGAGTTCACCAGGGAAGACACCTGAACCTAGAATTTTCTTTGTGGGAAATTTTTAAGCTACAATTTAATTTTAATTGATACAGCACTGTTTGAGCTACCTGTTTCATCACAAATGAGCTTTGGTACTTTGTGTCTTTCAGGAAACCAGGCTGTCGAATTTACAGACAAAAGTTGTTCACGATATTCACCTTATTATCCTCTAAATATCTATAGAATCATAATGAAATCACCTTTTTCATTCCTGATATTGGTTATTTGTGTCTCCTTTCCTTTTTTCCCATCAGTATGGTGAGATGTTTATCAATTGTATTGACAACACTCTCAAAGAATTGGCTTTTAGTTTTACCGGTTTTCTCTCTTTTCTCTATCATTTGTCTCTGCTCTGATGTTTCTTACAGCATTTCTTTTGCTTACCTGGAGTCTAACTTGCTCCTCATGTACTATTTCAAGGTAGAAACTGAGGTCCCTAATTCCCGACCTTGCTTGTTTTCTAGTGTAGGTATTTAATACTACAAATCTCTGCCTAATCACTGCTTTCACAACACTCCACATCTTGCCATATGCAATATTTTCACTTTGCCTCCGTTCAAAATACTTTGCAACTCCCCTTTTGATTTCTTCTTTGACCCATGGCTTACTTAGAAACATGCTGTTAAGTTTCCACAGTATTTAGCATTTTCCAGAAATGTGTTATTCATTTCTAATTGAATTCCATCATGGTCAGAAAATATACTTTGAATCTTTTTAACTCTACTTAAACTTATCTTTTGGTTCAGGATATGGCCTATATGCTCAATGCTCTGTGTGGTCATTCAGTGCATGCTAGAAAGAACTTGTAATTCTGCTGTTGTTGAGTGGAGAGTGTTCTGTGGGGTGAATTCAGTGCAGTTGGTTCAATGTGCTCAAGTATTTCCATATCCTTGCTGGTTTTCCATTAATTAGTGAGGGAGGAGCTCTTTCTTTTTCTTTCTTTCTTTCTTTCTTTCTTTCTTTCTTTCTTTCTTTCTTTCTTTCTTTCTTTCTTTCTTCTTTCTTTCTTTCTTTCTTTTCTTCCTTCCTTCCTTCCTTCCATCCTTCCTTCCTTCTTTCCTTTCTTCTTTCTTTCTTTTTAAAGACTTTATTGATTTATTTTAGAGAGTGAGCATGAGCATGAAGGAAGGGCAGAGGGACTCCAGGCTGAGCAAGGAGCCTGATGTGGGGCTCAATCCCATGGCCCTGAGATAATGACCTGAACTGAAATCAAGATCCAGATGCTTAACTGATTGTGCCACCCAAGTGCTCTAAGTTGGAAATTTCTAACTGTAATTGTAGAATTCTTTATTTCTCTTTGCATTTCTCTCAGTTTTTGCTTATGTCTTTCCAAGGTCTGTTACTGTGTTACTGCGCACACAAACTTCTGGAATAATCGCCTTCCCCCCGCCTCCCTTTTTAAAAGATTTTATTTATTTATTTGACAGAAAGGGTGAGCAAGCAAGCAGGGAAAGAGGTAGGCAGAGAGAAAGAGAGAGAGAGAGAGAGAGAGAAGCAGGTTCCTCGCGGAGCAGGTAGCCCGATGTGGGGCTCAATCCCAGGACTCTGGGATCATGACCTAAGCCAAAGGCCGACACTTAAGCAACTGAGCCACCCAGGAACCCCAACTGCCCCCTTTATTATTACAATGTAACTATTATTCTTTGCTCTGAAATCTATTTTCTCTGATATTAATATAACTGCTCCAACTTTTTGTAAAAGTAGTGTTAGCATGGCTATCTTTTCATGTTTAACCTATTTATGCTTTTGTACTTAAAGAGCATTTCTTGTGTTTCCAGCCTATCGCTATGTCAGGTCTTGATTTTTTAAAAAAATCCAAACTGACCTCCTTGTCTTTTCATAAAAATGTTTAAACCATTCACATATAATATGATTGTTAACATAATTAGATTCATGTCGATCATCTTGCTATTTTTTTTTATTGGATCCATTTGTTCGTTTCTTTTCTGTCTTCCTTCTGCTGGTTTGAGTACATTTTATGATTTCTTTTTTTTTTAGTAACAGCATTATTGAGATATAATTCACATACCATGAAATTCAGCCTTTTAAAGTGTATAAATCACTGGGTTTTAGTAAACTCAGGATTGTTCAACCATCACTACTATCTAACTCCAGAACATCTTCAGCAACCGAAAAAGAAAGTCCATACCTGTTATGCAGTCATTACACACTCCTCACTCTTCCAAGTCCCAGACAACCATTATTCTACTTTCTATCTCTATGCATTTGTTTGTTCTGGACATTTCATATAAATGAAATCACAAAATATGTGAGCTTCTGTGATGGGTTCTTTCACTTAGCATCACATTTTCAAAATCCATTCATGGTATAGCAGGTGTCCCTACTTCATTCCTTTCCCTAACTGAATAATATTACACGTACAGATATACCACATCTTACTTTTTCCATTCATGAGTTGATGGATACTTGGGTTGTTACAATTTGGGGGTTAATGTGAACAGAGCTGCTATGAACATATTGTTTTAAAGATTTCATTTATTTATTTGAGAGAGAGAGGGCATATGCAAGAGAAAATACAAATGGGGCAGGGGCAGGAAAGGGAGAAGCAGACTCTCCACTGAGCAGGGATGCCAAGGACAACTTGGGGCCCATTCTAAGACCCCAGGATCGTGAACTGAGCCAAAGGCAGATGCGCAACTGACTGAGCCACCCAGATGCCCCTATGAACACATTTTTATGCAGATGTATGTTTTCAAATCTCTTGGATATATACTTAGGAGTATACTTGCTGTCATATGGTAACTATGTTTAACATTTGAGAAATTATCAATCTGGTTTCCAAAGTGCCTACACCATTTTACAATCCCATCAATAATATATTAAGGTTCTAATTCTTCCACCTCCTTGCTAACACTTGTTATTATCTTTTTTTATTATAAACATTTTAGTAGATATGCAGTGGTATCTCATTATGGTTTTCATTTGCATTTTCCTAGTGACTAATGATATTGAGCATCTACTCAGTGCTTACTATCCATTTGTTTATATTCTTTGGACAAAGGTCTACTGAAATCTTTTTCCCATTTTTAAATTGAGTTTCTATTTATTGCTGAGTTGTAAGAGTGTTTTTTATATATTAAGATATAAGGTCCTTATCTGATATGTGATTTGTGAATATTATTTGTCACTATGTGGATTGCCTTTTAACTTTTTTCATGTTTTACAAGGCACAAAAATTTTTAATTTTGATGAAGTTCAGTTTGTCTTTTTTCTTTTGTCACTTTTATTTTGACATCATAACTAAGCAGGCTTTGCCTAACACAAGGTTACAAAGATATACTCCAAAATTTTTTTCTAGAAGTTTTATAGTTTCAACTCTTACATTTAGTTTGATAAGACACTTTGAGTTAATTTTTGACATGAGGTAGGGATCTAGTTTCATTCTTGTGAATATATGATTGTTTAACATCATTTGTTGGAAAGCTATCCTTTCCCCCATTAAACTCTCTTAGCCCCTTTGTCAAAAATCAATGGAGAATAAATGTATGGGCTGATCTATGGACTTTCAATTCTGTTTCATTGATCTATATGTCTAGCCTTATACTAGTACCCCACTGTCTGGACTACTGTAGCTTTGGAGAAGGTTTTGACAGCAAGAACTGTAAATCCAACTTTGTTCTTTTTAAGATTGATTTGGCTATTCCAGGTCATATGGGTTTTCAGATTGGCTTGTCAATTTCTTTCTTTCTTTTTTAAAAAGATTTATTTTATTTGTTTATTTATGAGAAACACAGAGGGAGAGGCAGAGACATAGGCAGAGGGAGAAGCAGGGTCCCTGCGGGAGCCCAACATGGAACTCAATTCCAGGACCCTGGGATCATGACCTGAACCAAAGGCAGAAGCTCAACTACTGAGCCACCCAGGTGTCTCCAGCTTGTTAATTCCTGAAAAAAAAAAAAAGTCCAGCTGATTTAAATCTGTAGACCACTTTAGGGAGTGTGGTAAGTATAGTGACGACCCCCAAGAAGATATCCATGTCCTAATCTCCTTACCCTGTGAATATGTAGCCTTACATGGCAAGAGTGATATTGTAGATATAATCAAGTTAAGGAGATTAAGGTGATTCTGGATTTCCCTGGTCGACCCAATGTCCCTTATAAAAGGGAGGAAGGAGTGACAGAGTCAGGGAGAAAAGTAATGAGAGAGTACATTTTGGAATAATGTGGCCATAAGCCAAGGTGTCTGGGTAGCCACTCAAGTCTGAAGTAGACTTTAAAAAAAAAATCTTAAATTGAGCTGGAAATGGATATGGAGCTAAGCAAAAACAAACAATACAACAATCTGACTATTGTGAAGTTACAGACTTAATCAAGTAACCTTACCTAGTGAAAGCTTATAACAACTGTGTTGGATTTAATATCGGGGGGCGGGGGAGGAGATGGCATCAGAGTTGGTCACCCAGAAGAAATATGAAGGAGAAAGGAGGGATTATTTAATGAAGCAGGTGAGGTGAACATGGCAGGCAAAGGAAACTAGCACGCAAAAGCCAGGAGGCAAAAAACAGACCTCAGCCCTAGCTCCAGGTTTTCAGCTCAGGGCGTGTTGGGAAATGGGAGCATGGGCCCCTCCCTTGGCCTGTTTCTCACTGTCACCATGGAGGCCCTGGCACAGAGCTGGAGTCAAGCTGGGAGCTTGCTTGCTTGCTTTTGGAAGACAAATGTCTCCCCCTATCTTTTTGTGACCCCATCCCCACCCTAGAACACTTTCTGCCATTCAGCACATCCCATAAGCATGGGGCTTCCAAACATGCAGTTCCCTGGCCCCCAGAGAGTGAAATGACTGAAGTTCTTGAGCACACTGCTTCTCTAATTAGCTAGCACACCTGTACTGCCTGTGGCTTCTCCTGAGCCTATGAGGCCACCAGAGGTCGCATTAACAGGCCTGGTATAATAAGTCATTGCCATTCAAGCTCAAGGTAATTAATTCTCACACTGGGAACTGCTCAAGACAAATTTCACTAAACTATATTGTGAAACCAGGACACACACAAACACACACACAAATCATACTATCACTTAGCAACTTGCTACACCTGGTATTTTCTGTTACATGACCTCACTCTTCACCACTAGCTTATCAACTAGGTACTATTATTGCTCTTCTCAATTTACAAATTCTAAGAAACTCAGAGAGGTCTGCAAAGTCACACTGCTTCAGCACTGGAGCTGGGTCTGGTTCCCATGTCCAAGTTATAACTGCAACTGTGGTCCTTCCAATACCTTCCATGAGCTATGCTTTTGGTACTTTGAACTACATTGTACTTACACAAATAACTTAATGAATGCTTCTTATTACCAGAGATTTGATGCAGTGAGCCTTTATAGCTGTGTGTTTTTTTTTTAATTGCATGATCTCTGTCTAAATAAAATCCTCGGGCCTTATTGCATGTCCTGGCATTGCTGATTCTCTGGTCTAAGGGGAGACACTGGGAGTCTCTGTCCAAAGCCATCTACCTCCCAGAAGACCCAAATAGGGAAAAAAAAAAAAAAAGGTAACAGAAAGTAACTTGCGGATCCTAATTGCTTTGCCCGCTGTACATGTCTCAGATCAAATACTATTTTGTCCTCTTTTTCCCCTTTAGAGGGGAATTAATTAAGCTCTAATTACACCGACAGAAAAAATAGAAGCTACAATAAAATTATTTTTTTTAAAAAAAGCTATTAACAAGGTCTGAGCACAGAGCCTGTTATAACCCGGGGAATGAGCCTCATTTGAATTTTATGGCCTTTCCATTTACATTTTTTTATTAAACCTTTTCTTACAATCCTCAATATGTCTCCTTTCCACGGTATAATCATCCTCGGGAATTTTCAGGTGTTAAATTAGATACTTGGGGGCTCCCTTACTCTTCTCGCATTCAGAGCCTGGCATATCCCATGAGGCAGATTAATAATAATTTTTTTTACACTTATTTGAAAGTTCACATCAAGTTTTTTTCCATCTGGAAGGAAGTCAGATTTGCAGAGCCCCTCTGGTCCAGGCCAATTAGATGGGAGCAAAAGTTACCTTTGTTAGAGAGAAACTTTAAAAGCGTATTGCAATCAGGACATCTCACTGCAAAAGGGGAAGCCGATTCTTTCTCCCTGCCACGTGGAAACTTGGGGCCATGTAGACAGAGCTGGGCTGATGGGAAGTGGAAAGGATATTCCTATTAGGAGGAGCAGGAGAGGTCTCATCGCTCTGCAATGGCACACATCTCTGGTCTGAATGTCAGAGCCAGAGATAAACTGTCCCAGGAGATGTGACCTGCCAAGTCACACAATGAAAGGCAGAAGGGTTTGTCACTTAGACTCTGGACCTGTCCTGCAGGTTTTCTATTCTACCTCACATGGCTCAGTCACATGGGTATGCCCTTCAGAATTCAGATTCTCAATCCCAGACCTCCAGGGAGATTCCGTTGACTAGCCAGGCATGGGAGTCCGATTAAAATGTCGAGACCACATGAAAAATACAGGTTTTCAGGGAAGAGAAATGTACTAGGTGTCCCTAATAGCAGAGAAGAATGAAACCTACTCCCAAGATAGTAGAACTTCCAGCCTAAGTGGTTCCCACAGGGGAATTTCTTTGAAATCTTCTCATCCTAAAAATGATATAATTGCAGATTCTACTTTAATAATGACCCTTATATAACTATATGTATATGTGTGTGTGTGTACATACCACAGATATTAGTTGATTCCAGAATATCTATTACATTTCCTAGAATACCCCACGCTGTAGCCAGTGGACCTATATAAACTCCCCAAAATTTCTGAAAATCCTGGTGGTGAAGAGTAGGTGCTTATATCCTCAGGTATATCTCCAGGCCCTAAATTGCTTCTTCCACCACAGCTGTTTCTGAATCATCTTAACATTCTGCAGATATCATCTCTACTTGTTGATGCAAATAAAGTGACCCATACTTGATTCCCACTAAAATCCATTTTCATAGGTATACTCTAATAGTAATCATTTAGAAAGGAGGGAGAAATGAGAAATGCATGGAGGAGGGGCAGTAGATGTGCTGGTCCTGGCTCATACAGCCTTACAAGAGCCCAGTATTAAACTTTCAGGAATTTTGCAATTCGGTTGCTAAACACAGCCATTGTTAAATATTAAATTATATAAACACAATGAAATAAACTATATGATTAATAAAGGTAACAAATATTAAAAGATCACTTACTATTTCACTACATTTTATTATCTGTGCTGTTGAAGCTATTTGCCTACTATATTTGCGTGACAGAAATACCATAAAATGGGCTGATATTCCATCTCTTTCCAATTCTGTGTTTAGTGATTTCACATCAGTAAAGTGAAATTGGCCACGGTAGGAGTATTTATATCACATAAAGTGGCAAATGCTACAAATCAAGGCTTGATTTACTGTTTTGTTGGTTGTCTAGACTTAAAAAATAATGGAAAGTATGTTAATAATGCCAATTAAACCTCAGCATGTTATATCTCTGACTAGCATGAAAAGTTGAAGAAATTTTTTTCTCAGTATTTGAAAATCACTACCCAGTTCAGCAAAATAGTCACTCACATCACTGACAAATGAAGTTCTGACTTGTCTGCCTTCCTTGTTTCACTTCCATCTTATTCAACAGCATAAGTGAAAAATATCAACCAACATTCATGTCAGAACTACACTTGTAATCAAGTATTTATTTATAGACCGATTTTGTCAAATCAAGGTTGAATTACAACCACAGATAAGCTTTAGATACAGGAATTCTGCAAAATTCAAGGAAGCATTCTGTAAGAATCAATTGGCTGGATGGGAAGAAATAGTGTATATTTTGTTATCCCTGTAAATTGTGTGCTACACGTTCTTTATATCAAATTTATAATAAACTTATGTATGGTTCCCCAGAGACCTAGTTGTTAAACATTTACCAGCCTACCCCTAAGAAGGGTTTATATCATAACACTATAAACACATTGAACAGTAAACATCTATATAGATAGATAGATAGATGTGTATATATATGTGTGTGTGTATATGTGTGTGTATATATATATATATATATATATATATATATATATATATATACTTTCTCCCCACAAAATGAGTGATTCTTTTCCACCCTACTCCTCTATCAGGTGCAAAATGAATTGCCTGAATTCCCTTTTTTTTTTTTTTAAAAGAGAGAGAAAGCAGCAGGGGAAGGGTAGAGAGAACCTTAAGCCATGCCCAGGGAAGAGCCTGTCTTGTGACCCTGAGATCTTGACCCCAGCCCAAATCAAGAGTCTGAGGCTTAGCGCACTGAGCCACATAATGAATTGCTTTTTAAAAAGTCTTCTGCTAAACTATGTAATCATCACTTTCACTGGAGTACTGCACATTTGTGGGTTACCACCCAAACATCCTTGATCCTTCTCCCATCAACAGCATTTTTGAGAAATGCACTCTGGCTCCCTTCTCAGTTTTATTGTTTGGGTAGAATTCACTACCCAACTACCAAAACTGGCTGTGTTGGGTTTAAGACAATTAGCATGTCCCAGCCTCCCAGTCACTGTGATTGATTCAGAGTTGAACACATGACCTAATTTGGGCCAATGAGAGAGAGGTAATCCCAGGATGGTAGAAGGAGTTGTCAGAAGAGATTCCCTCCTTTCCTTTGTATTTATACAATGTATTTATTGCAAGATGAGAACTACTCCTGCCGTTAACATTATCACAGGAGTGAGGTCTGAGCCAGGGAAAGAGAACCAGACCTGAGGATAAAACGAAAGAAAGTAGAAAGCAAAGACAACAGACAATACCGGAGTTGCACTACTGGATGAAGCCCTTTCTAAAACGAGATCTTCCTGCCTCTTAGAAGAAATCCCTTTGGTTTATAAACCAACTTGAGTTGATTTTTTCTGTCATTTTAAACCAAATGTATTCTGAACTTTTATATTTGTTTTGGCTCTTTACCTCAAGGGCCTCACTTTCTACCCCAAGGCTAATAAATAGCCCTTGGGGTAAAAACATGTATTTACTTCCCTAAGAGAAATTCTCTTGAAGCTAATAAAATTTTTTAAAAATTTAACTTCAGCATGTGGATGTCCAATTCTCCCAGCACCATTTATTGAAGAGACTGTCTTTTTTCCAGTGGATAGTCTTTCCTCCTTTGTCGAATATTAGTTGACCATAAAGTTGAGAGTCCACTTCTGGATTCTCTATTCTGTTCCATTGATCTATGTGTCTGTTTTTGTGCCAGTACCACACTGTCTTGATGACCACAGCTTTGTAGTACAACCTGAAATCTGGCATTGTGATGCCCCCAGCTATGGTTTTCTTTTTTAAAATTCCCCTGGCTATTCGGGGTCTTTTCTGATTTAGACCACTCTCTTGCACCATACACAAAGATAAACTCAAAATGGATGAAAGATCTTAATGTGAGACAAGATTCCATCAAAATCCTAGAGGAGAACACAGGCAACACCTTTTTTGAACTTGGCCACAGTAACTTCTTGCAAGATACACAAAGGCAAAAGAAACAAAAGCAAAAATGAACTATTGGGACTTCATCAAGATAAGAAGCTTTTGCACAGCAAAGGATACAGTCAACAAAACTCAAAGACAACCTACAGAATGGGAGAAGATATTTGCAAATGACGTATCAGATAAAGGGCTAGTTTCCAAGATCTATAAAGAACTTCTTAAACTCAACACCAAAGAAACAAACAATCCAATCATGAAATGGGCAAAAGACATGAACAGAAATCTCACAGAGGAAGACATAGACATGGCCAACATGCAAATGAGAAAATGCTCCGCATCCCTTGCCATCAGGGGAATACAAATCAAAACCACAGTGAGATACCACCTCACACCAGTGAGAATGGAGAAAATTAACAAGGCAGGAAACCACAAATGTTGGAGAGGATGCGGAGAAAGGGGAACCCTCTTGCACTGTTGGTGGGAATGTGAACTGGTGCAGCCACTCTGGAAAACTGTGTGGAGGTTCCTCAAAGAGTTAAAAATAGATCTGCCCTATGACCCAGCAATTGCACTGCTGGGGATTTACCCCGAAGATACAGATGCAATGAAACGCCGGGACACCTGCAGCCCGATGTTTCTAGCAGCAATGTCCACAATAGCCAAACTGTGGAAGGATCCTCGGTGTCCATGGAAAGATGAATGGATAAAGAAGATGTGGTTTATGTATACAATGGAATATTCCTCAGCCATTAGAAACGACAAATACCCACCATTTGCTTCGACATGGATGGAACTGGAGGGTATTATGCTGAGTGAAATAAGTCAGTTGGAGAAGGACAAACATTATATGGTCTCATTCATTTGGGGAATATAAAAAATAGTGAAAGGGAATAAAGGGGAAAGGAGAAAAAATAAGTGGGAAATATCAGAAAGGGAGACAGAACATAAAGACTCCTAACTCTGGGAAACGAACTAGGGGTGGTGGAAGGGGAGGTGGGTGGGGGTGGGGGTGACTGGGTGATGGGCACTGAGGGGGCACTTGACGGGATGAGCACTGGGTGTTATTCTATATGTTGACAAATTGAAAATCAATAAAAAATAAATTTATAAAAAAATTAACTTCACCACATAAAAGTAGTGTTGATACTAATTTACAGATAGGCAAAAAGAACATTCTAGAAAGTTGCACCATATTTATTCCATGGCTTCTGAGTACTTGTTAATAGAATCCTATATAGGATTACTGCAGTACTGTGTATTTCAGTTTTAGAAGCCTGGCATTAGATGCCATGACTTACATCTCAGATAGTCAACTCCTGGCTGACCATTCACATGTTTTGTGCCAATCACAAAGTAGAACATTGAGAGAGTTTTAAGGAGAATGCAGGAATTCAAAGGGAGGTGAAGGATAATAGGAATAGGAATAGCAAAAACTTATCCAGTCCTTGCTATGTGCCAGACTCTGTGCTAAGTGCTTTCCATGGATTAATCCTTACTGCCATCCTAGGAGGTAGGCATTGGCTGCCCCCATTTATAGGTAAAGAAATGGAAATGCTTACAGAAGGTCACACATATTTGTTCTTAAGTTGGTGCTCTAACCACTAAGTTGTATTGCTTCACTCTGTGCTTGGGAGAAAATTGAGGGAAAATGGAGATGTATTTGGATCAAACTCACAGGAACAGGTGAGTTTAGGTAGGGATCTACCTCTGAGGCTTTGAGCATGGTTGTAGAGTCCCAGGATCCTCAACAGATGTCTAGCCAATCCAATCAAAAAGACCAAATGCAAATTATGCTGGAAGAGGGAAGGAGGCAAAAATCTGAAAGGTAGCCAAGAGCACAATTTCAATGGAGCAAGATAAGGCCAACCACAGTCAAGGATCAAAAGTCAGAATGACGTGGAACATGCCAAGTGGAGTCAGCAAGTTAGAGACACTGATTCAGAATGGAGATTATACACAATGAGAGGGTATCAAAGGGTATCAAATTTTGTGTATCAGAGTAGGAAAAATCCAGTGGTTGAAAATCACCAAATGATTGAAAGTGCTTAAAGGGGTCTAGTACTAGACAGTTATTGCCACAATGATGTTACGTCACAAATCATGCCAAAATTCAGTCGCATACAACAGGCACTTATTTCTTGTTCACAGATTTGTGGGCCAGCTGGGATTCAGCTGATCTAAGTTATGCTTTGCTCCAAGCTGCAAGCTGAGTTTAGGTTATTAGCCACATGTCTCCTATCCTCTTTGAACCAGCAGGCAAGCCAGGGCCAGTTTATACCATGGCAATGACAAAAGCACAAGACAATAAATCCACTCATATGAGCGTATTTCAAGTTTCCATTCATATCATCCATTGGCCAAGGCAACTCACAGGGGCCAAAGGCAGAGGGTGGGGAAATACTGCCCACCACATGGCTATGGCAAGGGGGAGGGTGTCTAATACTGTTCCAGGGGAGGGAGCAATTAAGACCAACAATTAAATCTACTACAAGCCCCAAAGATGAATTTTGTTTGCTTTATAGGATATAAGGATCTGCCCTGAGGAGTGAAGCCAGGTATGAGGTTGTGTCTTTAGCATTAAAGAAGAAAAATGGGGAAAAGCCCATGGAGGTGACCTGGTATATGAGAGACTAGTGAAGGTGAATGAGGGTGGGGTGCTTTTCTCAGGCCTTGATGAACATAGGATAGGCCATGGCTCACGGGAAAGACTCACTTAAGATTTGTCTCAAAATTGCATTCAAGGGGCGCCTAGGTGACTCAGTTGGTTAAGCATTTATTTGCCTTTTGCTCAGGTCATGATCCCAGGGTCCTGGGATAGAGCTCTGCATCGGGCTCCCTGCTCAAAGGAGAGTGCTTCTCTCTCTCTCTCTCTCTCTCTCTCTCCCCCTCTCTCTGCCTCTCCCCCTTGCTTGTGCTCATGCTCTCTCTCCCAAATAAATAAATAAAATCTAAAAAAAAACCAAAAAAACCCAAGAAAACAACAAAAAAAACTGCACTCAAACCAGTTATAAACTACGTGCAATGTTAGTCGTTCCAGAGAGATGCTTGGGTGTCTTCTATTTCTGACACTTCTCAGGTGCCCTTACCACAGACTAAGCCTAGCCAGCCCAATAGTGGCTAAGTTTACACTTTGAAGATTTCTATCTGTTGGGTGGCTTTGTTACGTCTTTTTTTTTTTTTTTTTTTTTTTACAGGAAACAAGCAGTGATTCAGAGAGATTTTCATTGCCAATTACACCTCTTCTTTCTTGAACAGGCCTCTCCTGTCTTCTCTTTCCACCAGAGAATGCAGCCCTGGCCCAGTTAATCGGCATAACTAACTAGCCTTCCTGAGCTAAATGACCTTTACTACTTTAACTGTGCTCTTTGGATCTGAGACCATACCCAATATTCCTTGTGGGTTGGAGCACCCTAGTTAGCTTTTATTGGCTATCAGAGTTAGGAAGGGTAAGGCATCTATATCTACATAAACATAAGATCTGGTCTTTATTTTGCACTGGAACCTTTAAAAAGGCAAAAAGAAACAATTATGCATCAGTAGTTCTCAATGCTAACAGCACAGTAAAATTAGCTTGGGAGCTGGGGTATCAGAGATGCCTGGTCACTTCCCAGACCAATTAAATCAGGATCTCCAGGTAGGGAGAGTGCCTGGACATTGTTTGTGTGTTTGTTTGTTTGTTTTTAAGTTCTCCAGGTGTTTCTAATGTGTAGCCAGGTGTGAAAATCACTATTTTACAGTTTCCAGTTGAATCAGCACTGTGCTATGTTGGTCCAGTGATTCCTCTTATAAAATTCATTGTGAAAATATAAAATATGTACATGTTCATTCTGTGCTCAGTTTTGAAAAATGTAACTTTTTCTGAAGATCAGAGCATCATTTTTCTTGGTTCTGAAACTTCTGCCCCAGCCTTCACCCAAAAGCAAGGTGGAGGCATGTCTTTTCAATCAACATTAATAATAAGGAATTAACGGTGATGACCATAATGATGATAAAAATGTCAGGACATCTCCCCTGACTACGTTCAGTCACTGAAATGTTGCAAGTTTGTCTTTCTTTTCTTCTCAGGATATATGTGCATGTGTTGATATACACAGAAGCTTTTGTTTTATAATCAGGGAAGAATGGGGAGGGGGTAGGGTATTATTTTGTTGGATCTAACACCAATGGGAGAGAGAAATCTCTTGGTTTGTGCTTTTCTCATATGTCCTGGAGGCTTACAAACTGTCCTTAAACCTTGTGGGCCCTGAGTATTCTTATAGCTATCTTAGGGGCATATGACGAAGTGTAAAGCAAAGCTGAGGAGAATATCATTCTCCCTCCCTCTGATTTGGGCTCTCCAGAGCATCCCTGGTCAGAAATGGTCACCCCCATTTCACAGTTGAGACAACTGCAGTACAGAAAAAATAAGAGATTTTCCCAGCATCACTCAGCTGAGTGATTTGAACTCAGATCTGCCAAACCCCAAATCTTTGCTGATTCTAAGAAAACCATGGTATTTGTGTATATATGTATTTTTTATCTTTAGCTAATAGCTCCCTGACAGTTTCTCTGGACATTTAGGGATGCCTCCTTGTTGAAAAACCTCTTCATGTTTTTTTTAAGACATCGGCACACCCTATGACTTCACCAACAACCGACTGCTATGGAAAGAACAGGGAAACACAGAGCTCATTTCTGCAGGGAGGAATGGAAAGCTTTCCTGGCCAGAAAGGTTTGTGCCCGCTAGTTTTCCACCGAGGAGGGGAGTGGAAACACAGGGAGCAGAGACATCAGTGACTCTACTCTTCTCCACTGGCACTGCTCTTCTGTAGGGACTAGAGGCTGCCTTGGGAATCATTTCTACAGTAAAGAATCAACACCACATTTATTTTCCTACTGGGAAGTTTCCAGATATTTAGAAATTTGCACTGCATAGCCAGATTGGAGAATTTCTTTTCAAACCTATCCTCAACTTAAAAATCTCATAGCTGAGGGGCAGGGAATAGTCTGGCCGTCTGTTTGCATTCTGCTCTGATTTCTTCCTCATGCGCTGAGCTGGCTTGGTTACCGTCTGACTTTTAATTTTTCCTCTAAGTCTTCCAAATGCAGCTTTGGCACACTCTCCTCTATTATAAACCTCGTTTTGCCATAATCACGGGTTAATTAGTTAGACAGCCTTAGATTTCCCTGTAACACTCTGGGCAGTGAACCTGATCAGGTGCCAAGGAAGCTGGTGGGCGTGCCAGCAGTGCGGACATGTCCACTCTCTGCTACAGATGCATTTACAGTATATTATCCCAAATTTCTTATTGCTTTTCTGAAGCTCCAAGAGCAGCATGGGAAAGAATACAGACATTCCAGAAAGGAAAGGTGCGGGAGGGGGAGAACCAGCTTTCCTGTGATGAAGCAAATTGTTCCACATTGGTGATTTACCTGGGAGATTATTCTGCATTATCTATTATTGGAACGGTGTGTCAAAATATTTCTTTTTCTCAAACATGTTGGAGATTGCAAAACTCATTTCCATTGAAAATACCTGGCCATGATTTCTCAACTAAAGAAATAACCATCTCTAAAGTTATCTGTGGAAGTCAGGGAGCCAATAATGTTTGGCTACGGTGACGTTTATTTGGCTTAATGGGTTCCTTCCCGAGAAGTTAATGTCTTTTCCACATGCCTCGGCTATAGTGGAATTGAAACCGACATACTTCTACCCGTGGGTCCTTTCTTCTCTTTAAATTATGTGAAAAATGAGCCCAATTTCAATTCTCTTGTTATGTTCACTCACCTAACATTGAACAAATGTCTCTTTGAGGACCTGTTGTCTGTTAAACACCCCATTTTCTTTTTCAGCAATATCGGTGTTTTCTCATATTCCCAAGTTCCTTGAAGTTTGGGGTTCTTATTCTGTCCCAAACTGTCAGGCCTCCTGTGATACTCAGCCTCCAGAAATCAGTTCTGGGTCCCCTGAATCCGCCTCCCCATCCATACTGGGCCCCTCTTACAACACATACAAGAACAGAAGTCATACAGTTATGATATCTTAAAAAACTAAATTTAATGAGCAATCAACTGTGTCTAGGGTCCCCTTTGCAATAGAAAGATGTGTTAGCCAGTCATCTTTCCTGTCTTCCAGGGTCAATGATCTAAACAGGGGGATGTACTCATATTCGGGATGCTATTCAAAATCTGATAACTGGGACACCTGGGTGGCTCAGCAGTTTAGCGCCTGCCTTCGGCCCAGGGCATGATCCTGGAGACCCGGGATCAAGTCCCACATCGGGCTCCCTGTATGGAGCCTGCTTCTCCCTCTGCCTGTGTCTCTGCCTCTCTCTCTCTCTCGCTCTGTGTCTCTCATGAATAAATAAAAATCTTAAAAAAATAAAAACAAAATCTGATAACAGCTACATATGAGCACCCACAGATCAGTACAAGGTTTTTAGTCCTGGAGCAGAAACCTGAAGAGCCCAAGTAAGCTGGCCAATAGCCCTCTGCTGGCTGGATTGTGAGAAGTCATTAAGTGGTGAGTGGCTGGCATGGTGTTGGGAAGTGCAGGGGGCACCAGAGATTTGGGATAGCAGGTCTTTACCAATGTTTAACCAACTCAGGTTACTGCTAGTTGCACACCAGCTGAACAACAGCCCTGCTTGGGCAGAAACCTAGGGTATAAGCTTGTCTTCACATCAGAAACCACTTAGAGCACTTTTTAAAAATTCACATTCTAGGCCTTACATTCAGGTTCTGATGCTGTGGTTGTAGGGTAAGTTTGGGAATATGTGTGTGTGTGTGTGTGTGTGTGTGTTACAGATTTATTTATTTGAGAGAAGTAGAGCATGTGTCTGTATGCCAGAGGAAGGGCAGAAGGACAGGGAGGGAATTTCTAGCAGACTCTTCACTGAGCATGGAGCTTAACCCAAGGCTTAATCCCAGGACCCTGAGATCATGACCTGAGCCAAGAGGATGCTCAATTGATGCAGCCATCTAGGCACCCCTGGGAACATGTGTTTTAACAAAAGTCTTTAGTGACCATGATGGGACCAGGATTTGAATCTGGAAGTGACTATTAACATGCTGGCCAAGAGGGTAGGCAACTTAAGGTCTGGCAACTCTGGGTCAGAACTCTGGCTCTGCCACTGGCTTAAACTTCCTGAGTCTTGGTTTACTCATCTGTAAAATGGTGCTAATGGGGGTTCTTGTGAGAATTAAATGAGAAATTGTTTCCAAAATACTCAACCCAGACCTGGCTGAGAGAAAGTTCCAGGTGTTCCTCTCTCTCCCCACCCATACCCCACCCAAAGCAGAGTGGAAGGAGAATGCACAGCTGAACCTTCTGGGGTGCTTCATAGACATGAAGACTCCTGGGACCACCCTCAGTGGGTGGTTCTTTCTTTCTTTCTTTTTTTCTTTCTTTCTTTCTTTCTTTCTTTCTTTCTTTCTTTCTTTCTTTCTTTCTTTCTTCTTTCTTTCTTCTTCTTCTCTTTCTTCCTTTTTGAGAATCTATATTTGCAATGAGTATGCCCCCGTGGCATTCTTACACCCACTAAATTAAATGAACATTGCTCTAAATGGAAAAAGAATAAACAGCAGTTTCACATCACACGAGTGGGTGGCTACCTGTTTGTTCTACCCACATAGGAGGGCATTCTGAACATGATTAGCATGAGGGAGGCAGATCCTGGAGGCAGAGCTGGAGTATCCAATCTGCCTAGAACATTCCCAGCATCTACTTCCCTCCGGCATATTTAATCTCAATCAGATTTGGATAGAAACCCCCAACAACACACTGTGAAGAAGGAGTGAGCTAATGGATATGCAGTACGTGTGCCTGGGGAAAGCATTTTAATTAATGACACGAATCAATAGTCCCATTGGTTGGGTGGGAAGCATCAATTTATTTTCTCCTTTAAATTTAACTAACATTTTATTTTATTTATCACTCTTTTTTCCAATTATAAAAATAGTAGGGCAACTGTGGGAAAATTGGGAAGTAGAGAAATGCATAAAGTGTTCAAAAAATGTACTTATCTGGGCACAGTGCCTTTATCACCCAAAGGGTTGAATCAAAGAAGATGGGTTTGTCTTTACACAGTGCCATAAGCAGAATAGAAGGAAACAGTATTATGTTGGAGTCAAGGTTATGAGCTCTGGCTTCAGTCCCAATGGCTACAGTATGACTTTGGCCAGCTCACCTCTCTGTGCCTCAGTTTCCTTACCTGTAACATGGGAATAATGCTATTCCCTACTACACAGCCTTCTCACAAGGATTAAGGAGAATAAAACACGCACAATTCTTAGCCTACTCAAATACTGGTCTATTATTTGCACAATACATTTTGATCAAATGAAGAAAATCAGGCCTGATAACGTCTATGCTGATTGTCCATAGGTGTTGTCTATTCTGATCAATTTGTAAATAGCTGGCTGTCATTCTAGGAATAATGAGAGGTGTAGCTAACATTACTGAGCACTCACTGCAGCCACGCACTATTCTAAATACATTATCACATTTAACCCTCAATTTAGCCTTCCTGGGATTGCAGTATAAAGGAGTTGGTATTTTATTTTAATTTTTTTAAAGATTTTATTTATTTGAAAGAGAGAAATAGAGTGTGCAAGCATGGGGGAGGGGCAGAGGGAGAGAGCAGGCTCCCTGCTCAGCAGGGTGTGCAGGGCTTGATCCAGGACCTCAGGATCATGACCTGAGCTGAAGACAGCCACTTACTTAACTGGCTGAGCCACCCAGGCGCCCCTTAATTATTTTATTTTAAAATTCAATTTTGTTACTTTTATGCAATTTTATTATTTTTATTTTTCTATTTTCCTTTACCTGAAAAGTTCAACCTGTCAGAGGAACTGATCCCAGCCCAAGTCCTACCAAACCCAATCCAGATGTGCACACCTGGAGGTATATTTTAATTCCTGCTGTTGCTTTGAAGGAATGATGTCTGCGGTGCAGCTTCTGATTGTTTGCTGCATGGCTAATTTTAAATATTTGTTTAATATGCAAATGATACCTCCCAGTGACAGCTTGGGGAGAACTGCAGATGTCTTTCCCTCAAAATGGCACAGCCCCACTTCTGTTCCCACTCAGTTACTGACACTGTGTTACTTCAGTTCAGGACTCTGATTTACCCAGTGACTGCAAACGTCCTGACTTCGAGCAAGGCCACTGCTAATCTATGCACCTTTATGAGAATGAGAAAATGGCATCCCTTCTGGAAAGATAAATGAGAACAAGTTGCCACCACCACTGTTCTCCTGTCTCCAATAGAAAATGAGAATAATCTCTTCCCATGTTAGTGATTGACCTAGGAAAAAGTACTCCTCTGAATGCACCCAACATCAAAGGACACACAGCCTTAAGAGGGGAGAAGTGGCTACATTTTGACCTCTATTTAACCTTCTTTGCCAGACAACCTTGTGCAGTGCACAACCTTCCAAACTTTATATGGCAGCCCTGACCCAGAGTCATAAGACATTTGTACTTCTGGGTTTTCTCATGTAATGGAATAAAAAATGTTATTTTAACAGTTGGCTCTGGAGATCCTCTTAGGGTGTTAACCATGTTTGATTAGGAAAATGCCTTGATGTGCTGCCTTTCTGTAGGAAAACTAATTGTGTGGAAGGAGATGGTTCCCTTGACAAAGGTGTTCTATGTTTAGTTAACAGGTATTTGGTGGGTGGCAGGAGGAGGACAGTTACATTGAAAATAAGTGGGGAGGGAAGGAGAAGGGGATTAAGTAACAGGCTAGGAAGATGGAGCCTGTAGAAGAATGTAATCAGTGATAAGTTCCCAATAGCAGGTGGTTGAAAGGCATTTTTTTAGGATTAGGGCTGTCTAATACTCCAGCTTGGGTTTAAGGTGTGGGTGTTTGGGGGGGTTGCCACATAAATTTCTTTTGCTTTAAAGCTTTACCAATAATCTGGTGAATACAATCTTGTCTCAGGGGAACTGGAGAAAGTGAAAAAAAAATGGGATTGCACCCTTTGGGGACAGTGCTTGCAAGACAGTGAGGTCTGAGACTGACCTGATTCCACAAAAGGAGAAACACAAAGACAGTGAGCAGAGAAGCCTAAGGGCTGATCTGTATCAGGCCCTGGAGAGTCCTAGAGAGATGGGAAGGGATGCTGGCTCTCCTCCATATGTGGGGTGGAGGTAAAGCCAATTTCATTTGAATTTTAAAGGACAAAGTAATCCCAGTGGATATCAAGGTTATATGTGTCAGCAATGATCACAGAGTTTTGGCTCCTGTCATCTCTCTCTCACTCTCTCTGAATTATGATGAATAATTGGAGCTCATGGCTCCGAGTATCAAATAGGTACCAGGAACTAAATAAGCATGATCTCGAAGTTCAAACAAACTGAGCCAAGTATTTCAGTCCACATTTTAAAGTTAATGTCCTTGAAGCTCAGAGAGGTGGTAAGTGACAGAGGTCATAAAAGAACTCAGATCTCTCCAGCTCCGGAGACAAACTATCTTTCAGTGTCTCAGGGTGGTGAGTTCACATCTGTTTAAACTCCAGAGCAAGTTCCTGGGTTGAATGTGAAAAGAACTTACAGACCTACACATGTGGCAACTTCTGCTACCAGCAGAAAAAATCCTGCCAGCTTGGAAGATGGGCCAAGCTACACTGAGTAAGGGTCTGAAAACTGGTTTGGCTCTAAAGGAAGGTAAGAATATAGGGTGTGAGAGCGATGACAGATGAGTTCCCTGTGGGCCCTGATCCCGGTATGAGTGTAAGGAATGTGAGGTGAGACTCAAGTGGGGACCAGGAAGGGAAACGTTTTCCGCCAGCAAGAATGAAGACTTTGCTGAGTTATAGTATCTTTTCAGCTGATGTTCTCTGAACTCTAGGAGTACATGGTCTAGCGTCTTGAAGAAGAGAATCATGTTCCTTTATGAGAAGAGATGCAATGTGTACAGTGCATTTCTAATTGTGGCCTATTGACAGTGATGCTTACCATTAAATAGTGTTGATAACCTGGATCAGAAATTTTACTTAATGTCAACACTACATTTCATTCATGTGTGCTGAGAGAGAGTCAGGGAGGACGTGGGAGCATGGGTCAGGATGGCAATGCAAAATGAGAGAAAAGTTCTGAGGACAGGACCTTCCTCAGCATGGCAACTCTAATAAGACCTCCTCCACCTTCACTTGTAGGCCTCAGCTATCTACCATCATCCAGGTGCACGTGGAAGCAAATAGAGCTCTGAACTCTAATTAAAGAGTTCTGGAAAAAAGTGTGGAGAAGATGTGTTTCCCAAAAGCTGGGTGAGCCCAGTAACTTCTGGATTCAAACAACCGATCCTGGGAGTTTTAAGAGATCCGTGGCCTTCTGGGAAGGCCAACGTTGGTCTGTAGTGGTATGCAAAGTCCTCTGGAGGCCAAGAAGTAGCTGAATAAAAGAGATAAGCTCTCCTAACTCCAAGACAAGGAGATTTAAGGATATTAGAGAGGTTTCCTCTAGGTGCCTCTACCGGGGCTGGCCCACCTAACCACTTCTTTCTCTTTATCCCACATCCTATCATCTATGGGATTGGAACCTAACAGAACCAACACATTAATATACTATCATTACTAATAATGCAAAGGCTTAAATAGCTCTGGCTTTGTGTAAATTAATATACTATCATTACTAATAATAACAAAGGCTTAAACAGCTCTGGCTTTGTGCCAATTGCTGCTTGGAATACTTGATGTATGTCAGCATTTTTAAAATCTTTTATTTTTATATAACTGTAGATTGACTGTGCAGTTGTAAAAAAAAAAAAAGATAAAGATATCACACGTGCTCTTTACCCAGTTTCCCCAATGGTAACGTGTTATAAAACCAAAGCACAATACTACAATCAGGAAACTGATGTTCATACAGTTGAGATACAGAACATTCCCATCACTGAAAGGATCCGTCATATTGTCTTTTTCTCATCTTGTCCATGTCCCTTCTATCCCTACCCCCTCCTTGCCCCTGGCTACCACTTATCTGTTCCCCATCCCTATAACAGTGCCACTTCTAGAATGTTATATAAATGGAATCACACAGGAGGTAACCTTCTAAGACTGATTTGTTTTCTGCTGAGCATAATCTTGGGAAATTCGTCTAGGTTGTTGAAGCATCAACAATGTGTTCTTTTATACTACTGAGTAGTGCTCCACAGTATGGATGTACCGCAGTCTATTTAACCATTTTCACACCAAAGGACATCTGGCTTGTTCCCAGTTAGGGGCATTATGAGTAAAAGTGCTATAAGCATTTGTGTACAAGTTTTTGTGTAAAATTAAGTCTTCATTCCTCTGGAATCAATGTCCAAGAGTACAGTTGCTGGGTCATAAGGTAGTCAGTTACACATTTAGTTTTATAGGAAATTGCCAGAGTATTTTCCATGGTAGCTATACCATTTTGTATTTCCACCAGCAATGTATGGGTGCTTCTTCTGCTTCTCAGCTTTCTCCCCAGCATGGGTTGACACTGGCATACAGAGTCAGTAAGCTACCTTGGGACTGAATTGACCAGCTTTCCAGAAAACCCTTGTTAGAATTTTCTTATAATGGAGAATACATTAATCCATCAGCATACCACATTTTAGAATGATATGTTTGTCATATTAGCAAGGGAAAGAAAATTCAGAAAGATCACAGGAGAGATGAGTTTTGATGGGGACGTAGGAGAAGGTGTTCAGAAACCTTGTGTGGCTGTCCCAGGACCATCACAGCAAAACTACCAAGAGGGCCCTGGGTCTCTTGATGGTAAGAACTAAGGTGTGAAGTAAAAAAAGATTAGAGAGAAGCCAAAGGCAAACTTCAGGAACTGTGAAAACCCAGTTACAAACTCAGGGGTCAGTTCCCTGTGGCCTACTCAAACTTAATGTTTGCAGAATTCTTGCAATCAATAGCACAGTAAATATGAGACTTCATTATCTAAATACACTACTTTTAATCAATTAGTGATGCAGTCTGCTGAATGCATAGGACTTTTGTACCTCTGTCTTGCTCCTCCATCCCTCATGTCAGCCATAACTTTCTCTTCTCCCTTGGGTACCATGTTTATGGATGCAGCAAGACCTCATTTCTGTTAGTGTGGCTTGTTTCACTCCATCAGACGCTTTCTCATTCCCTCTGAAAATCTGTCCTTGTGTTTTCAAATTGTTTTCTCATCTTAATACCCAAAATTTTGGTTTGGCATTTTAATTACATCTAAGACTAACTGTGGTAAACAAAAGAGGTCTCCCTCTAGATGAGAGTATGAGGGGTTGGATGCGGCATGGCTCAACAAGAAAACAAATGGAGGGAAAAAATGCCACAAGATTTTTTACTTTGGGGATATTGAGATTATAGCTAACTCTTACTATGGGCATGCAAATGTGCCAGGCACTTTGTTAAATGCTTTATCACATGCAATCCTCAGAACATCACAATAAGGCATGGACTATTTTCATCCCCTTTAAAAGTGAGGGAAGTGGTTTTGAGAGATTGAGGTCATAATACTATAAATAGTGGATCCAGGATTCAAACCCAGGCAGTGAGATTCCAGAATCCATGTTGTGTCCATCATGTATCAATCAAGAAAAATGCATTTATGCCATCTCAAAATTGAAGTGATTCTTCTGTAGCCAGTGCCTACAGTATATAAGAAAAGGTTAAAAAAAAAAAAAAACTGTTCCAACATGTACTGTGTGTTGATCTGCTCTGGGTTCTTGGATTGGATCTGGGCTCCTTAGGCCTTTTTTAATGCTCTTACGTTCCAATACTTGGTCAGGGTGCCCCAGACTCACTAGCATGGTTCCTAATATCTAGCTGAAAGAAAGAACAATTCTTATGACTACATAGAGTGATAATATTTCTATAAAATCTTACATGTAAAAAAATCATTTTGGGCTTCCATTTCTGATCAAGGTCAGCCTTCCCACTGAAAACAACTAAAAAAGCAGCTGGTGAAGAGTTATCAGCCAAAAATTTAAGGGAAGACAGAAATCCCGAAGGGTAAGCACAGCAGTGAAGCATTTTTGTGCTGACAGAGTTTCCCAAACCTGATGAACTTAGGTTTCCATTTTTATAATCTCATGGGACACACGGACTAGGGCCTTCCCAAAGTGGGAAGTCAAATGCAAGACTCCCCAAACTATGGGATCCAAAGAGCTATAATATCAGTGCAAGCATGAACCAGAGGCAAAACCACTGCACCTATATAGGTCCCAACTCCTGGAGTCTGCAAGAAAAATTCTTTAGTACTGAGCACAGCAGGGAGAAAAATACCTTCTCTAAAAAGCCATAATAATCACAGGAATTACAGCCCAAATTGGACCACCCACAGGGTCCCAAAACCTCCAGGGCAGGAATTGGTTTAACACATTCACAGGCTATGCCCCCCAGGTGTCCGGCTAACACAACTGAAAATGCTTTTTGGAAAAATGCACCTTTTTCCCAGTCCTCAAGGGACCGCCACAAATAAACTTCCAAGAAAAATGAACAGCACACAGTAATAAATGTCTGAGCACACAGGAAATAAGATGTAATGAGCAGAAAGTAAGAGAAAGAAAAAAACAATTATGGAAGATTCTCAGAAGATAGTAGTCCTGGCAGCTTAGTTTTGCAATTTTTTTTGATCCCGACACGGAAACGGAAGAAGTAGATTAGAAAGATGAGAAACACATGGATGACATTTTACAACAAATCTAGGGAACAAGATACCTCCCTAAGTCTCCAAACACAAGAGGATAGAGACAGACCAGTAGCAGGTATAAGACTTGCACAGTATTTTGTCCATGGGGGAGAATGGGGAAGTAAGAGAGGCAGAAGCTGATGGACTCAAGTAAAAGAAAGCTTAGGATAAGCAAGTGGAAAGAACAAAAGAAACAGAAGGTGAGCAGGAGGGAAGATTCATAAGTCAGTAAGAAACAGAGAACACAAACAGGTGTTTGTACACCCATGCTCATAGTAGCATTATTCATAGTAGCCAAAAGGTGGAATCCACCCAAAAGTCCAACAATGGATAGAAGGATTAAAATAATTGAAATATCAGTTATCCTTAAAAGGGAATGAAATATCAGTCATCCTTAAAATGGAAATAAATTCTGGCACTTGCCTTAACATGAACGAACCTTGAAGACATTACATTCAGTGAAATAAGCCCGTGAAAAAAGGATAAATATTGCATAATAACACTCACATGGGGTACTTAGACTAGTTCAATTCATAGATACAAAAATAGGATGGTGGTTTCCAGGAGCTTGGTGGAGAAGTAGGGAATGGGGATTCTTCTTTAATGAATACAGTTTTAGCTCTGCAAGATGACAAAAGTTCTGGTGAGGGACAGTTATGGCAATTGTACAATAATGTGAATGTACTTAATGATACGGAATTGTATACCTAAAAATCCTTCAAATGTTAAATCTTTTAAAAATATTTTATTTATTTATTTATGGGAGACACAAAGAGAGGCAGAGACACAGGCAGAAGGAGAGGCAGTTTCCCTATAGGGAATCCGACATGGGACTCAATCCCAGGACCCTGGGATCAGACCGGAGCCAAAGGCAGATGCTCAACCACTGAGCCACCCAGGTGCCCCTCAAATGTTAAATTTTACATTATATTTATCTAACAATTAAAAATAAAAATAAAGTTCAAAATAAGAAATTTAGAGAGAAAGAGAATTGAGAGAGTAGGAAGTATTGAAAATAGGCCAAGAGAAAAAAAAGAAAGAAAATAGGCCAAGGAGATTGAACACATAGATAACAGGAGTTTCTGAAGATGAAAACTAAAAGGGGAGAACAGAAGAAATACTAAAAACTATATTTCAAGAAAACATTCCCGAAATAAAAAATGTAATTGGAAACTAGATTTCAAAAGAGCACAATGCAATATATGAGAATATTGAGCCAAAATGATCAATATCAAGACACATTCTAGTATGATCTGAGACATTAAATAATCCTCTGGGCATCTAGTGCAAAAAAGCATGCAACTTTTAAGGGAAAGAAAATTAGATTATTATTAGACATTGAAAGCCAGGCATTATGTCAGAAGAAAATTGAGTCACATATTTAAGATAATCAAGGAAAGAGAATGCCAAGGATTTTATAAGGCAGCACAATTGATTTTTTTATGTACAAAGGGCATAGATAAACTTATCAAAACACAAGACCTCTAGAAATATTATTCCCACAAGCTCCTTTGACTAATCTACTATGGAATGAGTTTTCGACAACCAAAATAACTAAAGGGTCAGTGACATAATGACAGCTGATGAGCATTAAACACATAGCTGCTGAGACAGAAATAAGACAAGATGAGGATACATAAGGAGGAGTGTATCAGGAAGTGGCCCCATGCTCTGCCAATGTATATCCTGCACAATTAAGAATTAGGGGAGGGACGCCTGGGTGGCTAAGTGGTTGAGCATTGGCCTTTGGCTCAGAGTGTGATCCTGGAGTCCTGGGATTGAATCCCACATCCGGCTCCTTGCTTGGAGCCTGCTTCTCCCTCTGCCTGTGTCTCTGCCTCTCTCTCTCTCTGTCTCTCATGAATAAATAAACAAAATCTTAAAAAAAGAAGAAATCGGGGGAGCTTTATCAGTTTTTTTTTCTTTTATATGTTACAGTGTATAAATCTGTGTAACAAAAATGAATAACCTTTGCTATATGTAGGTTTCATCTCAACAAACTTGAAAAAAAGGAGGGGCATGAGAAGAACATATACCAAAATTGTGCTGACATTTTCAATAACCACAATGGAGGTGGTGTTAGTGTTGTTATTCCAAGACTGTTCTGTGATTAAAATTGGATGAAATGGGTAAGAAATGATGCTATATTCTAATTCTGTCACCTGCTGTGCCCTTGAAAGCCGGGATTCCTGGAATGGAAGAGAGGACATATTCATGTAATAAAAAGAGGTCAAATAAAAGTCTTGACTTAAAACTGGAAGTATCAATATGATCCACAAGATATTGTAATTTATTCCCTGAAAACTCCTAAAAACCACCACCAATTCAGTAGCAACAAGCATTCTGAGTACCAAATTATACTACTGTATGTAGTCCCACAGGAAACCAATGACCCATATGGGACATACCTTGATGGATTACAAAAGTCAAACCTTCTGTGTTTAGGTAACAGAATGCAACTTGAACAGTTAGCATGTTGTGCAATGAGGAAAACACAAACATGTGTACATATACAACTTCCCTCACCTCCCTTAACCTCGCAAGCACAAGAGAAAGGAGTGAGAATCATGGTGCAGGGTCCCACTTGATGTAGGCATATGCTTCCTTGGGTTGGAATTAGTTCCACCTGGGTAGCCTCATGGTCTAATAGCACCAGAAATTTAAAAAGTAGAGAACATCACTGGGCACCCAAGAGTGGCTTAGTTCAGAATACACAGTTGCTGACCATCTGCCATGTGGGTGAAAAGTCACATGTAGGGAGGTGTCCCTATCCACATCTCTAAAACCTTCCCATACACAGGAAACCTAGATACTTTGGCCCTTCTCACCAGCTAACACACAACTGACTCCCGACACAAGCTAAACCAACAAGACTGCTAGAGTAGAGGCCTAAGATTTTTTCATCTTGAGTCCCCAGTACCACTTTCTGCTATTGTTTCCTGGTCTGTGCTAGAAGGAGATCATTTATCTAGCATTTCTCTCTACTTATGGTGACTTTAATTAATGGCCCCATCATTCTTCTTTTCCACCAAATGTTGTCTAGGTCCTCTCCAGTCCTCTCCAGGAGAGCTTCCTAAGTAAAAGAATCAGGGGCAAGTATTGTGGGAATGCTGGTGTCTTCTCTCCCAGAAAACCCCTGGTCTCCATATGCAAGGTGGCCTTCATTCTTCGCAAACAAAGAGGAATATATAGGTAGGTTGTCTAAGTCAAACCAAAGGCTTCGTCATAATAGTTCTCAAATCTGAGTCTGTCTGGACTATATCTGCATATTAAAGAGAGAGCATAAACATCTGCTGTGAATTGACCGTCTATCCCCACCAGAACAAAGAGCAGCTGGCAGCTTCTTTAGCTAAAGAAGGAAAAAATCTGGTTTGGCTATTCCATTCCACAAGGACTTAGCATAAACCTATTGTCAGAATCAGAGAGAAGCTTCCATTAATAAGGCTTCTGGACAAAAACTAAAAATGTGTATGCAAATGCCTCACTAGAAGTACTGGAGGATACTCTTTCTTCCAATACCCCCTGTCCTTCCCTGCACAAGTCTTCTCTAAAGCCCACTCATCATAATCGCCAACAGCTATAGGATCAGATGTTTACAACCTCAAATCCAGTGGAAAAAAGGTAACTTTTCCCACCAGCTTTCCGTTTAAAGTTCCAAGATGGATTTCTCATTGGTCCTACTTGGGACCAATCACTGTGACCAGAAAGAATAGAAATACTGATTGTCCAGTCCTAGGTCATATGTCTTGTAGGCAAGATGTTGTGCTTTTCAAGTTCATACAAAACAGAGGGCCACTGTAGTCAGGAAGGAATACATTCTCTAGGGAATGTGATGAGGGAAAGTGTTTTTTTCCACAAGACCACTGGTTTTAAGTAGTCACAAACCACAGAGGTCTTCCAACACAATCCCAAGTCTGAGAGAGGCTGGGATACCTGGCACCACCCTTGGTCCTAAAGGACCTAGGTATCTGGTCCTAAAGGATACCTCTAAGACTGAAAGTGTTCCATAAGCAGCATCGTAGTACTGGCGGCTGTCTGAACTTGATACCCTAGCCAATTTTGAAAGTATATAGAGTTGAGAGTATTATTACCTCAGGTTCCATATTCTCCATTGATTTTTTACAATCATTGATTGGAGCAAGGTTAGTGCTTGGCAACCAGGAAGGCTTCCATTTATCAAGGGGTTTGTCATTCCGGACAGCTGCTGGTTTTGCTGATTTGGAAATTGCAATAGATGATGACAGAACAATGAACAATGGCTTTGCTATTGCCATCCTTCACTATTGCCCTTTAGGCAGCATGCCAAGAAAAAAATTTTTTTAAACAACAAAAGAGGCCAAGTTCACCTGCCTGGTTGTTCCTGCTCCTGAAACAGGATGATTAGGTTTAGTAGCAGTTGCTTCCATGAGTAGACGAATGAACATGTTTCAGTGATTGTGCAGTGTGAACTTCATGCACCAGGAGGATAGAGACTTGACTTGCCTGCCATTCAACACACATTTAACCTTTTCCTATTCTGAGTACCCAGATTTTTCTCCAGGGAACATTTCTGATTCTCAAACTATGTGCTTTGGGTGGAGTTGGATCTACTTCCTGCCCTGGGGATGGGCAATGTGACTCAGGCCAGCTCCAGTGGATCAAGCATTACTGTGGTCCCAGTGACTGGTTCAGGGATGGTCACATGATTCAACTTGAGCTAATGAGACACAAAGATACTTTTGATGGTTAAGATTAGAGGTCCGGGATCTTCAAAGCTAGACTTGAATTTGGAGTTAAACTTGGTGATGCTGGAAGCCATTTGCTACCACGTGGAATCTGAGAATGAATCTAATGTGGAAGAAAGCATTTTACAAACAGATATGTCATTCTGATGGCTATTTTATTTTATTTTGAGAGGGAGAGAGGGTGTGGTGAGGGAAGGACAGAGGGAGAGGGAGAATCTCAAGTGGGCTCCACGTTCAGCACAGAGCCAGATACAGGCTCAATCTCAGGGCCCTAAGATCATGACCTGAGCCGAAATCAAGAGTCGGTCGCTGAACCCATTGTGCCACCCAGGCACCCCCCTCATGGCATAATTTTAATAGTTGAGTCAAGTCTCATCTGAACCTAGTTCTAATCCTCGTCTTTTCATTTATAAGCATTAAAGCGAAATTAGCTCAGGTTTTCTATGTACTGAAACAAGGAAGAGTTTAGTTCCAACTCTTCCACAAACTAGCAGTGGGACCTTGGGCAAGATTCTTTATCCTTCTGTATCTGGGTGTCCTCATCTATGAAATGAGGTCATCAGGTTAAAAAAGAAATTTTAGCTTTGGCATTCTAGAATATTTCACTAAATCATTGTTGTAAACACAGATTTTTATAGGAGATAGGTAGAAAATCCTGAATTTAGACTTCTGGGACAAACAGATAGGACTACATACAGCACAGGAAGCAAAAAGTCTTTCTAGTAAGGGAAATGAGTAGGGAGAAGAGTAAAACTTTCACAATAATTCAGCAACTGGTCTAAGGTCGACATTTCATAAAATAAGAGTATCTTGAGAGGGTAAGAATAAAAAATAGTGGGACATATAATCATTAAATAGAGAAAATCTTTCCTTAGAAAAGATAGTTGCTAACCTAATTCAATATTTATACTTTTCTATAACTCTTTATTTATAGCCTTTTTAAATGATTTTATTTAAGCTTTCCTAAGCAATGTGTTTCTTTTAAAAATTCTAATAGTGTTTGTCTTTTAATAGGAGAAATTAAATTATTTGCATTTACTGTAATCACCGTATGTTTGGCTTTATTTCTGTCATCTTAATTTATGTTGCTTACTTTTCATTTTTTCCGGTGCCCCCTTTCCAGCTTCTAGCTAATTGAGCAAATACTCTTTCTTGCTTTGATATCCCCAGTGAAATAGAAATCTTTCCTTTTTTATTTATACTTTTATGTATTTTTACAAACACAAATAAAATTGAAATTCTGTTTTCTTAGCAATGTCAGGAAGTAATCAGGACATTAAAAGCCTCCTCTCTGAAAAGACCATCCTGATGACGTACCTCCATTTCTTCCACCCTCCACTCTCTACTTTCCAGGTCCTATTAAGTAGAGTTTTGGTCTAAGATTAACATCTTGTTATAAATATGCACGGATTTTAAATATTTGGTTTTATGGCATGCCTCTTCTATTTTTATTTTATTTTTATTTTTATTTTATTTATTTATTTTTTGCCTCTTCTATTTTTATTAACTCCTCTGTAACAAATGCATTGAAATTTTACACCTGCATTATCAGCCATTATTTAGGTGTTTTTCCCTGTTTTTTCTTCAGCTTGCTCCTTACCTCCATTATGTCTGTTCTTTCCTTCTAGAATCACTCTTTGGTGAACGTTCAGTCTCTTGGCTCCATCTTTCATGTGTCAAGTTTTCTGTTGTAATGTTTATATCATTGCTCTGGATTGGTAGAATGCTTTGGTTACATATTCCTGATCGCTGTGTCAATACTTTTAAATTCTGCCATTCAGACCTTCTGGTTAGTTTTTAATGTTACCAATCATGTTAATTTCCAAGATGTTTTATATTATTAAAGGACTCTTATGAATAACCCCAGGTTTTTGCATGGAGTATATGTCCTCTCAGATCTGAGGGTACTAATTCACATTCTTTGAGGTCATCTTCTTTTTTTTTATTTTTTTAATTTATTCACGAGAGACACAGAGAGAGGCAGATACATAGGCAGAGGGAGAAGCAGGCTCCCTGAGGGGAGCCTGATGTAGGACTCGATCCCAGGACCCCGGGATCACAACTGAGCCAAAGGTAGATGCTCAACCACTGAGCCACCCAGGTTCCCCTTGAAGTTACCTTCTGTTTCCTATATTAACTTTGGTCAGGATTTATCTCAGTTTGCTCAGTTTAATGTTATATTGTTCCTTAAACTATTTGGTGGTGTAGTTATTCACATGTATAAACAAGGACGCAGGGGGATTTGCTATCCAACATGGCAATGATTTAAGGAGCCGTAAGGTGACAGCTGCTACTCACAGGTGTCTAAGTTTCCATTTAAATGAATTAAAATTAAATGAAATTAAAACTCAGTTCCTGTGTCACACTAGCCACATTTCAAGAGAAATGGTCAAGAGAATCAATGTGGCTAGAGGTGATGCTCTTGGGTGGTGCAGATTTTTAGAGCATTTCTACCACCACAGATTGTTCTACTGCGTGGTGCTGATCTGGACTGATTCATTTTGGCAGCTAAAACAGCTTCCCTCCAAACATGTGACAGTCACTGTCCCCCAGATGGTGGAAATGGCTGCTTTGCATGGAGAGGAGGTATATCCATGTGGGCTTCCCCAGATGGTGGAAATGTCTGCTTTGCGTGGTGAGGAGGTCCATGCATGTGGGCTTCCCTTCATGATATGAGGGAGGGAAGACTGGCTTCTGCTTGTGGGTGCTCCATCTTGGTTGTACTTGGCAAAGGTTACTCAGGGGCAGTGACGCATTTCTCTCTCTAGCTACCTAGATTCCAGTCCCAACTTCATATAGAAAATGGCCTTCACAGAGAGCCTGGGGAATTAAGTGCTGCAGCCAGTCCCTCCTGAATGAGGATTTTTGGTGATTATTCTTTTGTGTCTGTTACCCAGACATCACTGCTTCTCCCAGACTGCTGTCTCCGATTTTGGTTTATTCTCCAGAGTTCTTTTGAGAGAACTAAGTTTTACAATTGTCTCCTCTTTTATCTGCTTGCGGTTATAGTTTCCTAAAGGCTGTTAAGGTATTGCCATTAATCTGATGCCATATATTTTATCTCTTCCACACATTTCTCAACATTCTTGCCCTGCTGATTGCAACATCCCTCACCTCCCCCATTTTCTAGCACCACCACTGATTTATTCTTGCTCTTCTAGTTCTTCTGTCAAGATGTGCTCAATCAGCCATCTTGAACTGAAAGTAGTAGCCTGATTTCTTATGCCTTTTGCATCTACAGAATAAGTACTATAAGTAATCATAGAATGTCAGGGCTCGATAGGAAATCTGAGATCTAGTCCAATCTATTCATTTTATAGATGAACAGACTGAGACTCCTTTAAGAGAACTGACTTGTCCATGCCTCTACAGCATTGATGGTAGCAGAGGTGGGACAACGAAGCAAGTCAGTCACCCCATGTGTTGGCCTCTGGGCATTGCCTTCTGCTCCAAGAGCCTTGAGAAATAAGGAGTCAGTGTCTCAGCCTGAGATAAATCCTGACCAAAGTTAATATAGGAAACAGAAGGTAACTTCAATAAGGAGTCAGTCAAGCTCAGCACAGGCGCCTTGTTAACCAGCTTTTTTCTTAAGCTTCTCCAATTTTTCTAAAAGAAATTTTCAACAGAACTGAAGGAATTTAAGAGCACCTTTCTCTTAACCTACAAATTCATTTACTCAGAACTCTTCTTTTCCCCAAGCACAGTGAAAAATCAAGATTATGCTTCAAAACTGTACGAAGAAAGGGGCTTGGAAAATGCAAACAGATACTGCTTTGAAATGATCATGACATTGCCAGGTTGAGGTGGGGGTAGATGTGAGGAATCAGCTTCACCCTCCCTCCCGCAACTTCTAGGGTGGAAGCTCGTTGTCCATCTTAGTGAAATGTTTCACCTCCAGCATCTGCCTAATTGCACTGATCTGCAATCTGTTTCCAGTGAAGCAAAGTAATTAATTGTTTTAAAATGCTTTTTGAGACTTTGGAAAACTGACCTAAGTTTAATGGTTCATAAACCTCATTTGTGCTTCTATTAGAGAATTTAAAATGTGAGCTGATCTGCTTCTGGACTAAAGGGGGGAGAGGGTCTCAGAGCTCTGCCATTAGACACTAGCAATGACAGCAGCTATAGAGTCTTTCCCCTTTGACATAGCTAAGAAGGGAGAAAGAGATGCAGATTGCCTGACCTTGTCCCCTGGGGGTCTGGTTTAGCGATGGTGTGTTAAAGGATGATATGTGAAGTTGGGGGAGAAGTAAAACATTTCTCTGTTTCAGAAGTTTCATCGCCTAGCCTTATACACCATGGAATGGGATTCTGAATGAGTTTCCAGTCCTAGCTGGGTTTTTACTCCTGTATCCTTCTAGACAAAATACCTTAATTCCTGTACTTGGCCTCATGGACTGTGATTTTTCTAGGAACACCAAGAAAGCCTATCAATATTTTTACTACTATGAGCAGTTCATTCCTGTGGATCACAGAGGCTTAGTTTGGGGGTCATAAACTCGAGGGCATCCAGACACCAAAAGGCAACATAAATAAGTCAAGAAGAAGGGTGGAAACTGGGGGAACTGGAAGAGGCACATCCTTTGTAAAGGTAGCGGCTGCTTTTCAGTTCCAGCTGGCTGTTGCCATTCAGAAATGTGTGCTCAGTCATCCTAGAGGAATCAGAAATCTAGATAATAAGTGAACTTTGACTTTTACTTGTAATAAACAACCACCTCTGGCTACCAAGTGGTCAAGGGGTTCTGCAGAATCTATACAGATGCAGCCATGAAGTTTCAGCTTTTCAGTATACCCCCATGTGGCTACCAGAGAGGCTTTTATTTATCTGCATTCTCAGTCAAGGCAGAATGGTAGTCACTTTAAGAAAGGAAGAGTCTACTAGGAGGTATGTATTCCTAGGATATTCCCTAGGGTAGAGGTCCTAAGGAAGCCATAAAGATTAAACTTCAGAAGTATACACCCTCTAACCAACTATAAAGTAACCATAGCAATTATAATAAATAGCTTTGATCCACCGAGTGCCTACTACATGTCAGGATAAGTGATTTATAGACATCATCTTATTTCATTTACACAACAAACCCAAGAGGTATTATAAATATCTTCTTTCTGTAGATGAGACAGCAGACTCAGAGAGGTTAAGTAATTTTCCCTAGATCTCACAGGTGGTAACTTCTAAATTTTGTCAGGAAATTAGCTCCCAAGGTCTATGTGTTATTCTGTGCCTCCCTTGAGGATACCGAGTGGGAAGTTCAACATAATGTTGAAGTGATTTCCTCTCCCAATCTCCAATGATTCCCAGAGCAGTTTTAAAAGTATGAGAACAGATGGTTTTAGGGTGGTGATGGTATATAAATTTCCTTAAACTTTCAAATGTATATCTGAAATATACAAAAACAAATTAAACTAGGGTGATCAGAAAAATCAGTATGCTCTAAAAAAAAAAAGACTCTTTAGCTTTCAAGATATTTATCATTACGGGCACTTTGGGACCATATGGATAATATCAATTTGGTAAGATTGGTGGAATAAGGAGACAAGACCACAAAAGGGTTTGAAAAAGCAATCAATGGGCACTGAGTAAGGGTCATGGTCATGGGCAACAGATTGCCCGTGTTGGTGGTTGAGATTTTTCAAACAGCTTCATTTAGATATAATTCACATGCCATATAGTGCATACATTTAAAGTATATACAGTTCAGTGGTTTTAGTATTTTCATAGACATGTGCAACCATCCCACAGTCAAGTTTAGAGCATTTTCATCACCTCCGAAAGAAGCCCTGTAACTCTTCAGCTATCACCCTCCTGTTCCTCCTTCCTAGCCCAGCCCTAAGCAACCACTAATGTACTGTCTATCTAAACAGATTTCTCTGAGTTTTTTGAAATCATATAACATATGGTTGGTCTCTTGAGAGTGGCTTCTCTGACTTCACATAATGTTGTCAAGGTTCATGCACTATTGAGATTTGAATGCCTTTCTTCTCCCTCAGTGTGTCACTTGGCACTATCTCCCTCAGTGCAGATTTCTTCTTCAAGTCTTTGAGCCTTCTTTTGGCATTGTAAACCACATCAACAGCATTCCTATCTGGAGTCTTTACCACAAAGAGTTAAATGTTATGTACTCTCCCTTCCCTGAGATCTCCAGGGAAAGCTCCAGACTAGGCTACTCCTGGGATTTCCAGGAGCATGAGCCAGACATCCTCCGCTGATTCATTTTACAGAGTCAACATCACCAGTCAAATATTCATGTCTTAGCCTTTTTCTCCTACTCCTACTTTTCCAAGAACTTAGCATTTCTAAGGCCTGACTGGATTCAGCAGAAGGGTCAGATTTATAAACATTTTTTTTAGACATTACTCAAGAGGTCTCTCTAGTTAGAATGAGGTCTTCATGCAGAGATCAGTACCCTGGATCTTTCTCCAAACAGCATCAAAGACTCTACTGCTTGACAATCTTTTGTCCTATTTTCTGCATTATCTCAGAACAAACCAATGTCGACATACAGGAAGTGAGTGAGTTTTGTTCAGAGCAATGGTGAAAACTGGTCATTCTCAAACGATGTCTATAAAGGATCCATAAGCTACTTGGAAATACTAGGACTTGTAAGGTGCGCAGAGATTTCAGTCTAGTTGAGGGGAGATAAATATGTATTGTATGTGGGATACTTTATGTGAACAGAACATGTTCTTTGGAACCAAACCAATCTGGTTGAAATCTTAATCCCACCATTTACCACTTATGTTACATTAGACAAGTAAGTGAATCTTCTCTGAGTCTCAGTCTCCTTATGAATAAAATGGAAATAATGTTATCTACTCTGAGGGATGTTCTGGGATTAAAGTATGTTGGGATTAATAACAACTACAATAACTAATACTACCATCACCATCATTTAATGAACATTTATATGTCAAGATACTGCTAGGCACTTTAGTTGTTAGGCACTTAACTTCATGGGTTACCTCTCTAAACCCTCCAACAAACCTGTCAAAGGTATGCAAGATATTATAACCTTCCCTTCACTGATGAAAAAACTGGTTCAGACAGGTTTAATGTTTTGCCTCAAATCACAGAGCTAGTGAGTGGTGGAATTAAATGTCAAAAGCAGATTTGTTGGTCACAAAGATGGCATCACACCCATCATTGTAGCTATTGTTGCTAGCAGAACAGTGAAAGTAAAGATCAAGAACATGAAAAGAGACATTTTTCATCTAGAAGCTAGAAACCCATCTTTTAAAAGTCACGCAAACACTGTAAAATTTAAAATAGGCCATTTCACATTTTGATGACTGTGTTTAAAACTAGGCAATACCAAGTACATGGTTTAAATGCCAGTATAAGGATGAGACTATGTCTAGACATCTGGTATACCAGCTCTGGTACATCTGCCTGTTGTTCACCCCTCTATCTAGGACCAGCTAAATTTTTAGGGCAAGATGCTATTCAATTCCTCTTGAAAGGGGCCCCCAGGACACAACCTCCCATTCCCAGAGCAATCTTATGATATCCCAGACAGAGAAACCCTGTCTTCTTCTCAGCAACAAACACTGGAATTTGCCCTGTTTCTTGTCCTTGGGTTCTTGTAAAGTCACTATAATTTGAATTTTATAAATCAAATCCTATTTCAAATGCAATTGAAGAACTTGCACTTTAAAAGAATCCTGTCTTGAATCCTCAAGAAAATGGAAGACTGCTTGTAGAACTGAATAGCTAATTCTGAAATTATCCATTTTGTAAATTCAGAATTTGGTTCACAGCTTTCTGAAAACAACCTTTAAACTTTGAAACCAATTTGAAATTCAAGTTTGTAGCTGGGTCTTGTGGGCACTCCTTATCACCTTTGCTGATAAGCATTTAAATATATTCATTAACAAAAATAATTGTTGTCACAGTTAACTACATTAGCACCTTTTAATTGAATTAGAAATTAGATGGGGGTCATGAATATTTCACTCAGGCTCACTGCTAGCCTTCCCAATTACCATCTTAAAAAAACAAAATGCCCTCACACAGCCATAAACAGGTGGATTTGCAATGTTCATGTTCCTGGCCTTTCTCATAATTTTGCCACAAAAGTCATCCCATTGTCAAAAATGAATTAAAAAAAAGAATTTTTAACTTTCATGCTGCTCTTCTATGCTTCCAGGAATGATGCAAGGAGTTTTCTGTCCTGAGAAAACTTTCAAAAAAACATTTACTCAACACAAACTGGAAACTGTCAAACCCACTGCATGCTGAAGAGATAATGCACTTAGAGCAGAGTTGGACCTTACAAGGTTCTCAACCATGGTTCTCAAAAATTGACATTTGGGGTCAGAATTCTGTGTTGTGGGCAGCTGTCTTATATTGCTGAATGGTTAGCAGCTTCCTTGGTCTGTACCCACTAGATGCTAGTGTCACGCAATCATAACTACTCCTCTGAGTTGCTGGAAAACTGACCAACGTCAAGTGATTAAAAGACATGGCTGAATGAGTGCTTCTTTGCTGTTGGCTGAAGTAGTAGTGGTGGCAATGGCAGGACTAGCAGGACTTGCATGGAGACCTGAGGGATGGGGCAGGAGGACTAGCTGCCCCCATTCTATTTATTCTTCACTCAAGGAAATGCCCTAATAGTGGGCTGAGCCAGAGTTATCTCCCTGTCTGAAGAAAGGGCCCAGGTGATACCTTCAAAGGCTGTAAGTGGTGACTTTTAGCTTGTCTAACCTATCCTAAATACCACATATTCAGTGGGCGGTCAAGGCAAGGCTCAGATCTTTCCACAATAGACAATTGAGATGGCATGGTGAGGTGTTTTTTGTTTTGTTTTGTTTTGTTTTTTAAGTGTGGTTTGGAGCCAGGTAGACTTGAATTTCAAACTTGACTTATGATTTTGGGAGGTCTCAGGCAAGTTTCTTAAGCTACCTGAGTCTCAGATTCCTTAGCTTTAACATGGAGTCACTGAGAATGACCCCATACATTGGTTATAAGTAAATGCAATAATGCTCATAGTGCCATGTTTGGCTCAGAGTAGGTACTCTATGATCAGTAGGGATTATCATTTTTGTGATGAATATTATGATACTCTATACCATGGTTTCTCAACCTTGACACTACTGACATTTGGGGATGTTGTAGGGGGCCACCCTGTGCATTGTAGAATGTTAGCAGCATCTCTGGCTACTTAGATGTTAGTAGCACCTGTCACCAGCTGTGACAACCAAAACTGTCTCTAGATATTGCCAAATGTCCACTGGGGGCAAAGCTACCCCCAGTTGAGAACTACTGTTCTTACAGGAAATGGATTCCCCTCCTAGTCTACTTGGTCACCCTGTCCTGGGTCAACACCACCTCTTCTGAGAAGATACCCTGACAACCTCACATCAAATTAGCCACTCACTCTGCTGCCTCGTAATTGTTTGCTCATCAATCTCACCTGCTAGACTGACAGCACCTCGAGGTGCTCAAGGGGTTCATTTATATCAGTATCTGTAGTTGGCACAAAGTGAAGAGTAGCAGACAGAGCAGGAGAGAGAAGAAAGTCAACTACTATTTGTTGAGCACCTACTGTATACCACAACTACTAACCCACTTGCATGCATGATTTCTTTTGATCTCCTCAATAGGTGTGTAAGGGATGTACCATTGTGTCCATTTTGCCAATGAAGAAATGGAGGCTGAAAGAGGAGTTCATTTTGAGATACACAGCGAGAATGTAAATGGACTTGGGGTTTGAATCCAGATCTGCGTGGCCCCCCCAGACCTCTCCTCTGTACCAAGCATCCTCCAAAGCAGGAACTGAGGCACCTTCTCCCCAACCTGTGCCATGTGCTCAAGCTTCCCCTCTCTCCGGAACTGGAAAGAAGAACATTCTCAAATGAATTCCTCACCCCAGGATGAGATAAAATTATGGTGGTGTGCCAAAGGCCAAAGAGTGAGTAGAAATGGCTGACCTGCTTGAAGAAACAATCCATTCTGAATCCAAAGATGAGGCACCGAGCATTTTTCACTCTTGCTGAAAAGGTCAAATTAGAGGCAGCGGGACCCAAAGTGAGACCTTTTAGCAATTTCAGAAAGTTCAGCCTGCAGCTTGGGGGCAAAGCTGAAGCTAATTCCCACATCCTCCTAGCCCTTCTTTCTACCTCTGGCTTCCAACACCAGCAGGCCCCAGGCTTCCCTCATCAGGCAACCGCCTGCATGGGGCACGGGTTCTGGGCTCATGCAGGAGGCATGCCCCTGCCCCAGACTTCACCACTGCCCAGTGTAGCTGCTTCTTAGGGGTTGGCGAGCCTCATTATTTCAGAGATCCTGAGACATGCCGTACATATGCTAAGGGGGACATATAGAGTGGGCAGCAGGCTCCAAAAGGTTAACATCCTCCTTTGCAGATGGTTACCGCAGTTGCTATGGATATCTCCTACGGGAGGCTTTGCAAGTTCCACATGAAAGGGGCTGAAATTAATAAACTCCTTTGAACTTGGAGCAAATAAACTGGGTTGGGCTGCAAATGCTTCAACCTGTTTATTTCTAGCTCGGACAGGGGGCCTAGGTATGCGGGGTTGTGTGTGGAGGATGCTTGGAGATTTGATCTCACGTACACAAATGTGTGTGTGCCTTTGTTTTGTCTGCACACAGGCATGAAGCAGGGTCACGAAAGGATCAGACTGTCTGCATATCCAAAAGGGCAAAGATTTATTTGCCAGTTTCCCCAACCAGACAGCAAGATACTTGAGGTCAAGAGCTGTTTTTATTCATCTCTGCAATCCTATTAGCACCTAGCCCCATGCCGTGTAGATGTTCGGTGACTGTTTACTGAACAGCTTCATCTGTTCATTTAACACATACTTTTGAGTGCCTGCTACAGGCAAGGCACTGTGTTATATGAAAAGACTATTACCACAGTAAACACAGTGGAGAATCCTTTTATTCAGGGAGCTAGGGCTGTGGGGAAGATAATGGGTTGATGGGTGAAGAAACTCCCAGTTGGAAAGTCATGTGAGTACCCTTTCCTCTGGCTGGTATGTGTTTTGGTGTATGTGTGTGTGTCCATATAATGGGTCTGTACATACATGTGTTTATAAACAGTCAAAAGGGGGACACCTGGGTAACTCAGTTGGGTGTTTGCCTTCGGCTCAGATCATGATCTCAGGGGCCTGTGATCAAGCCCTGCATCAGGCTCTCTGCTCAGCAGGGAGTCTGCTTCTCCCTCTCCCTCTGCCTGCTGCTCCCCCTGCTTGTGCGCGCTCTCTCTCTCCTTTCAGTCTCAAATAAATAAAATCTTTTTAAAAATTGTCAAAAGAATGCATTAAAAAAACCAAGTGTTAGTGAGGGAAGAGTCCAGGTTCAGAGGTTAAAGAGATGGGCTCTGGAGTCAGAGTCTGGATATTGAAGTCCTGCTTCTATTGCTTATTAGCTACATGTACTCAATCAGAGCATCCAGTTTCCCAGACCATTCAGCAAATAAATGTCTTTTGCACACCTACATGTGCACTCCCGAGGCGCTGGAGACACAGCAGGGAGCCCAGCAGACATAAACCCCTGCCTTCCGATGTAATTGTCATAAAGCACAGCAAGGGTCTCCAAGGGGAAGACACGTGTCCAACAGGGATAATATATGTACAGCAAGAGACCCCAAGGTGGCCCAGGGAACTAAGGCAGGCATCTGAAGGGAGTGACTCTTAGAATAAGACATGAAGAGTACACAAGATTTAGCAAGATGATGAGTAGGAGAAGGGTCCAAGCAGAAGAAATAGTGTGCACAGAACTCTCAAGGAAAAAGCAAGTGCCTCATGTTCGAAGAGCTGGAGGATATTGAACATGGCAGCAGCACTGAGCGTGAAGGGAAGAAAAGGCGTATGCATGAGTGTGGATGTGTGTGTCTGAATGTGGCTGTGTGTGTCCAGGCATATGATTGTCGGTGAGTACAGAACCCTTACAAGAAGCTCACGGATTCTGTGACCAGAAAGCTGCCAATGGCGGAATAAGATTTCCTATGGGCTCTCTGTAACCACACAGCAAAATCAATATTCTAACCAAATTGCTTTTATAGATAATGTATCATGTAAGAAAGGTTTTAATTAAAGTAGGTCTCTACAAAGGTGTCTCTAAGATGCACAGATCTTGGTGTTCTGCTCAGGCACAGCTCAGGACAGGTGTGGAACATGTAGGGGGCCAATTGGCAGAGCTAGCCTCCCATTCCCTGTCCTCACCTGCTTGGTGTCCTTCTCACTTTGCCTTGTTGGAAATTGGTGAAATAAGAGGATATTCAGGAAATGCTATTAATCCATATATGTTCTATCAAACTATCCAGACATACGGGTAGTCAAAGAGATATGAATCAAAACAAAATGCACCTTTGCCTCAAAGATAAAATGTATATTTAAAATGTATACAATGGAATATTACTCAGCCACTAGAAATGACAAATACCCACCATTTGTTTCGACGTGGATGGAACTGGAGGGTATCATGCTGAGTGAAATAAGTCAATCGGAGAAGGACAAACATTATATGGTCTCATTCATTTGGGGAATATAAAAAATAGTGAAAGGGAATAAAGGGGAAAGGAGAAAAAATGAGTGGGAAATATCAGGGAGGGAGACAGCACATGAGAGACTCCTAATTCTGGGAAATGAACTAGGGGTGGTGGAAGGGGAGATGGGCGGGGGTTGGGGATGACTGGGTGATGGGCACTGAGGGGGGCACTTGATTGGATGAGCACTGGGTGTCATTCTATATGTTGGCAAATTGAACACCAATAAAAAATAAATTTATTTTTAAAAAAGAAGGTTAAAAAAATAAAATCATATTTAATTATGGCAAGAGTGCATTGTGCCAGGCATGGTGGTTGACAGGCATGTACATTGATCCATATTTTCTGAAAGGCAACTGAACCATATGTATATGAAGCTAAACCAGACATACCTTGGGATTCGGTGTTTCCATTTCCAGGAACTTAGCCAAAGGAAATAATCACTCAAATGGGCAGGTTAAACAGGAAAAAAATAATTGCTTGTCGAAGTATCATTTAGAATATGAAATGTTTGTTATGGTGATGTGATCTTTCCCAAGTTCCTATAATTGGCCTCTAAAGGCTGAGAACATAAAGGTAGTAAGCATCCCACAATTTAATTATGGTGACCGCCAAATACTGGACAAAGGCAGTGGTGTGCTGGCTAGTGTCTAACAACTGGCTCTGGGGTCAGGGTGAAGGCAGTCTGTCTGATGACATCAGTTTCCATGGTATAAATATTCCCACCAGGGCTGATGCCCAGGTACCAACGTGCTCTCACCTACATGGAGCTTGGAAGAGGTACTACCCGTTGGCGCTCACAAGCCAGGATGAGCGGACTTCAGCATACCATAGGTTAGAGGTGTTGCTTTAGCACAAGGGCACTGATCCCTTCTGCCCATGCCTCAGCGAAAATATAAAAGGACAGCGTGGGAAATGAGGTCACCTGTTGGGAGGTGCAACATTGGTGAGAGTCTCCCTTCCTCCTCCCCTCCCCAGAGATTCCTCTCTCTGCAGCCAAAGGAGGGAGGCAAGAAAGAAGAGGTCACGAGAAGCATTTATAAGATGGGTGACTCTCTCCCCAATTGCTGCCCATGACTCTAGCGCCTTGTGAACTGGACTTAAGGCACTGGGTGCAGTCATGGTGCAGACTGACCAGCAGGTGGAAGGGACAAGAACCACTTTGTTCTCTCCAGTTCTAGCTGCTCGAGATGGAAAGGGTGGGAGGAGGGGACTTCCAACAACATATGGGATTGAAACTGTGACGTGACCAAGATGGGAGCCTTAACGACCAGAACGAGACTTGATACCAGAATGTGTCTGTCTGGTCTAGATCAGGGATCTCGAGGAAGCCTGCTAGGATACAGAAAAGGGAAATTTCTTGTTGTTGTTATTTTTTTAAAGATTTTATTTATTTATTTATTTATTTATTTATTCATTCATTCATTCATTCATTCCTTCATTCATTCATGAGAGACACACAGAAAGAGGCAGAGACACAGGCAGAGGGAGAAACAGGCTCCCCGTGAGGAGCCCGATATGGGACTTGATCCCAGGACCCAAATTAGGGCCTGAGCTAAAGGCAGACACTCAAACCACTGAGCCACCCAAGCATTCCCAGAAAAGGGAAATTTGAAAATGTGAAGTTAGTAGCAGTTATTGGAAAAGTGAAATTCTTTCATGCTTTTTAATCAATGATTATAGTCATATGGATCACACTTTTGACGTAACCTAAGTATCCATCCAATAGGAATTAATCACAGTATAGAACCTCCAATTAACGGGACAGCATGCAGCTGTGCAAAGGTCTTTATACCCATTCTGCGTGTGTGTGTCTGCAGATGAGCATGTGCACACATGTTATCAGTGACGCAATTCCAGTAACACACCACAATTACCAGTATGTGCTTATTAGAGGTTTTCAAAACTTAAATTTTATATTCTCATTTTAACTAGATAGTTGATAAAACCATTAGTTTAAGAAACTCTCTTTTTCATTGGTCTACTTGGATGTGGCCAACAGTGGAGTAGCTACTACACATTCTTCCTTCTAGAGTTACCAGCTTGGAAATATGACCACAACAAATCAGTACATGGGAATGGAAAGCGATTCACAAATCATGATATACAATATAATTACACTTTTCTAAAAATTTTATAAAGCTTACAACTACAAGTAAAGAAAAGATTCTGGAAATGCACACATTAAAATATTAAGAGTGGTTGCTCTGGGCAGTGTATATAGACTTTCATTTAATTATTCTTTCAGCCTTGTCATTATTTTACAGATATTCATTAAGTTCTCACAGTGAATCAGATACTGTGCTAGGCACTTGTCCTTTTCAGTTTTATCCAGGAATCAGCTCTATGTATCTTTCCCTATAATTAGCATTATTCTTTTTTTTTAGGTTATATTTATTTATTTATTTAAGATTTTTAATTTATTCATTCATGAGAGACACACAGAGAAAGAGAGAGTGAGGCAGAGACATAGGCAGAGGGAGAAGCAGGCTCCATGCAGGGAGCCCGATGTGGGACTCGATCCCGGGACTCCAGGATCAGGCCCTGGGCTGAAGGCAGCGCTAAAACGCTGAGCCACCTGGGCTGCCCAGATTATACTTATTTATTCCTCACACACACACACATACACACACACACACACACACACAGAGAGAGAGAGAGAGAGAGAGAGAGAGAGAGAGAGAGAGAGAGAGGCAGACATAGGCAGAAGGAGAAGCAGGCTCCCTGTGGGGAGCCTGATATGGAACTCGATCCCAGGACTCTGGGATCACAAACTGAGCCAAAGGCAGATGCTCAACCACTGAGTCACTCAGGTGTCCCAGCATTACTCTTATAATCGGGGCAGGGACATAGGGAGGTTTATTCTTGGTTGAAAAATGAAGTACTTAGCACATAGTACTTAGACCCTAGAAAGTGCTTGGTAATGGTGGCCATTACTTTATCATTCTGTGAATCTGGGGGCTTTATCTACCATAACTTCTGGGGTAACTGTCCTGACTGAATAGTAATGATAGCAAGTATTCATATAGTATTGATTACATGTAATACTCATCTTATTTGGTCCCTATGATAACCTCAACATAGCAACTACTTTCATTTTACACATCAGAACAATGGGGGAAGAAATGTAGTTATTGTGACATTAGGTCTCCTCCCTCTATGTCCCCAACCTGACCTGAACTCAGGGCAGTACTTTTCACCCTCCATCAGAGGACCTGCTCTGCTGGGAACAGTGGAAGCAAGCTCAAGTACATACATATGCATGTGCATACACACTCAGAAATGGATTGGGATGGGACTGGCCTCAGTTACCGCAGGTGACTCAGTCAGGGGAGAAGGCTGTGTAATGCAGACAAATGTGAGATAATATATCTGGAGCCAATGAGCCATAAGAGAGGGAGAGTAGATATTAGATAGAAAGTCATGAGTCCTTCTAGTCAGAAAGGGACTTAGAGGTTACTGTTAAAAAGAAAAAAAAAATTTCTTGAGGTATTGTCAGAGAAAACTTGGGAAACAGAGGCTCCCTGTGTCTTTCCCTATACTAGCTTCCCCACTGGGTGGAAGCCAGGAGGAGGTGGGTCTTTCTAGCCTGTTGGGCTCAGGATCCTTTCTGAGCTGTAGGCAAATGCTGTTCCTGTGTCCAAATCAAGATGCCAAGTTTGAATGACAGGAGGGTGTACCTGGACATGGTCAACAAGAGGTGGTGGGGGTTGGGAGGGGGCGGTGGGAGATGGGGTTTCAAGATCTCAGAGTAAGGAGTCTTATGGTGGCTGGAGAATCTGGGCAGGAAGGTGAAGTGGGTGTGAACTGTGGATGGTCAGGGTGAAGTGCACACATTGAAAGGGCTGAGACTGGAAGGATTCAACCACATGGGACAGATGGAAGATGAAGAGTCAGGGGAAGTCTTCTGAGGCAATGGTGCGTGTTTCCATGCTTCACTCCCAAGACTCATGATGCTTTCAGTTACGATGCTGAGATAACCTGATGTCTGGGGGAAAGAGGAGTCTGGCGCCAAACACACCAGCTGTGGGTTGTAGCCCTTCTGTGGAATACCTGCATTAGCCTGAGCAGGTGGCCTTGCTGCCCGTGGGCCTCATTTCCCTCATGTGGAGAAGGTCTGTGGCCGAGAGCAGGCAGTGCGTTTCTGCTTGAGCCTTCCAGTGCCCCCCTGGACATCTCAGATGTGTGTGGATGTATCCGATGAACTGATGAGAAGGGGTATGTAGGAGGTTCCTTGAGAGCAGGAATATAACCATGAGGGCTAGAGGGACCCTTTGGTGCCCAACTTGGGGGCAGAACCAGCAGGGTAGAAGAAGTCTGTGGCAGGAATGACAGTACCCAGCAAAGTGGCACAGGGATACATGAAAGCTGTAGGAAGGAATGCATTCTCGAACAATATAAGAGAGCATGGCGGGTCAGAGTTTCTTGGGGAGCAATCTGCATGACACCAAAACTTCCAGGGCAAGCAGGTGGGGCCAGAGGGTTCTGGGGTATTCGGACGGCCCAGATGGGTGAGCTGGCAAGAAACTGTAAATATTTCCCTCTTCTCAGTAACTTATTATAGAGAGGCAGGATACAATTTTCTTGGAGATGGAACAGGGCTGGGCAAGTCCATTTTACTCAGATTTCAAGAATGTTTCTATTAGGGAAAGGAAGATTCAGGATGCTTTGAGCAGGGAAGAGATTTCAAGGTGACCTTGTGGAAGGAGCCAGCATTATGAAACGTTTTTGATCGAGTAGAACAAGATAAGCTGCTCATGTTTTAGAAGAGTTCAAAGCCCTGGACACCAGCTGAAATAAGAAAATTCAATTTCTGGCATAAGATTGTGCTTTTTCTGCCTTCTAGGAGAATATACACATCCACCCCTCCTCCCCTTAATGAAAGCCGAGTGTTCCTCAGTGGTGATCCTGGCATAAACAGGACTGTAAAGGCAGGTTTGCACGGCACAGGTGATGCTGCCCGCAGGTGTTCAGAGACGGGATTACTGTTTCAGTCCACATTCTTCCATACAACCCCTCACATGGCCAGCACTGGGACCAGGGAGAGACCCAGGGTTATTTCAATATCCGGTTTTCTTTTGTTCTCCCATAAAAATGATACAGAAAACTCCTCTGTGTTTATCCAAGAGAGTCCTGTCCAGCAGAACTCTCTGCATGGGTGAGAACAGGCCATATCTATGCTGTCCAATATGGTAGCCACTAGCCACCGGGTCACAGAGCACCTGAAACATGGCAAATGCTGTGGAGAAACTCAATTTCAAATCTGACCTCATTTTCATGAATTTAAATTGGCCCTTGTGTTTGGGGGTGACCTCATGGGACAGCACAGAGCTCAAAGATTCAGTGGGAAGGGCAGGGCCCAACCAGCATGGGCTCAATTTCCACCTCTATCTTTCACTAGCTGTGGGACGTAGGACAGGTGTCTTAACCTCTCTGACCCCCAGTCTCCTCACCTGAAAAATGGGGATGATGATATCTATGCTGCAGGACTATCATGGCAATGAGTAACACATATTGACTGCTCAGCAGGCCATATGCATTCAGTACATCACAGCTGTAGCTGTGATGCGTTTCATTCTTCTCTCCTGCCCTAAGTAAGAAGCATGGTCCGTGATGGGCTGGGATTTCTTGGGGCTCTTGCTGACTCTGGTGGGGCAAAGGGACGTGGAGCGCTGAGGGATGTGATGCATGTTGTCCTGTGGGCAGGCACTGCAGCGGACAGTGGGAGGTGATGAGGAGCCTAGAGGGGGCCAGTCGGCAGGAGGAGTTCCGATTTAGGAGCTCCCCCACGCATTGGGCAGCAAGGGGAACCTGGACACCAGTGCGAGAGTGGGAATGGGGAGGGCTGCCCCTCTCCATCCGCAGCTCTGCACACCACTGATTATGCCCACAGAGGGAGGAGGCCTCTCTCCTAGGGACTGAGTGCCCCTGAAAGGACGAGAAGCTGCTGAGCCAGAGGGGGACAGGGGGTGTTGGGGAGAAGGCACAGGCGAGGCAGGGGGGTGCACAGAGGGACAAGGATGAGACAGAAACAGAGAGAGGCAGGGGCATCTGGAAGCAGAGAGATGAAGGATGACATAGAGACAGATACCAGAGAGCAGAGACGAAAGGACCAGGCTCAGGGGGAGACAGAGAAAAACACAGGTACACGCACACGCCCACTGAACAAGAGCGGGAGCATCAGGCTGCGAGAGAAGCAGAGAAACAGAACCGCGGAGAGCGGGGACAGGGACAGGGAGGGCCGGAGGGAGAGCTGAGAAGGGCCTGGCGCACAGGCTCAGGGCAGAGGGGACACCGGCGGGAAGACGGCACTGGAGCCCCAGGGCGCCCCCCTGGGCAGGGAAAGGAGCCAGGATGGGCTTCCCAGCAGAAGGGTGGCAAACCAACGGTGGAGCCAGTCCTGACTTCTGTCCCACGGCTTCTTTTGTTCCCGCTCCTCACTGTGTCCGTAGGGAGGGCTCCCAGGGCAGCAAAGGTTTCCAGAGCCCCTGCTCGCTGGCTCCCCCTCCCTGTGTCTTTCTCCCTGAGTCGTTAATCTTGGAAGACAGGTGGGTCTTTTATTAGCTATCTCCAAGGGTCAGCTTAGAAGTATCTGGGGAGATACCAGTTCAGAATGTCATTTGTCATCGGGGGCCTGACGGGCAGCCGTATTGATTCAGCCCCCTTCCGGCCTCCTGTTAACGCAGGAGGCAAAAGCTGCAGGCAACCTTGTCCCGCACTAGGGTTTTCATTCCTCTCTCCTGCCCTTCCTTCATTTATGCATCAGGGCCAGCCGCAGGGAGAAGGAGGCCACCGAGACATGTGTGTCCTGGGAACAGGTGGAGGTGTGTTCCCGCTCCCTGCAATGCCTCCCCCCACAGACCAGCACTTCTCAATCTTCACCGCATGGACTCTCCTGGGAGGCTTTTAAAAAGGCAGAGGAGGCTGAGGCTTACCCATAAAGGTTAGATTGAATTGCTCTGGAGTAGGGCTCAAGCATTACATTTCTTTTTCCTTCCTTCCTTCCTTCCTTCCTTCCTTCCTTCCTTCCTTCCTTCCTTCCTTCCTCCCTCCCTTCCTTTTTCCTTCCTTCCTTCCTTCCTTCCTTCCTTCCTTCCTTCCTTCCTTCCTCCCTCCCTCCCTCCCTCCCTCCCTCCCTTCCTTCCTTCCTTCCTTCCTTCCTTCCTTCCTTCCTTCCTTCCTTCCTTCTTCCTTACTTCTTTCTTTCCTTTCTTTTTTTCTCTTTCCTTCCTTCTTTTCTTTCTTTTCTCTTTTTCTTTTCATTTCCTAAGGCTATCCTTAGGTGATTCTAAATGAGTCGCCAGGACTTGAGATCTGCCTGGCTAGATCCTCCCCTGCCTGCCAGATTGCCATGATTCATGAGGGACACCACCTCTGTGAGGTCTTCCCTGATAACCCTCACTCCAACCAACTCTATTACCATATCCCTTGCTTTCTCTACAAATCACTAGTAGGTATCTAAAGTGGCGTGTGGGCTCTCAAGCCACAGCACATGGCTTCAGATGCCTGAGCCACCCTTCAATAACTAGGAGACCTGGGGCTACTCAATTATTTTCTGTGCTTCCATATTCTTGTCTTCAAAGTGGGAGAGATAAGACTTACTCCCAAGAGCTCTGGCAAGGACCAAATGAACTCATAAACATAATGTGCAGAGGAACATGAGTGCCTGGCCCAGAAGGAGCACTGGATCAATGTCTGCTACTATTATGACCTTGTTTTTGTTTATTTTCCCCTTGAGTATGAGCTCCATCAGAGACCTACGCCACTCTTAACCTCGCCATCATCCCCATTTTACAGAGGAGGAAACTGAGGTACAGAGAGAGTAGGAGACTTATCCTAGGGTCTAGGTGTAACTGGGATGGTTCGACCTGGTATTCCAGGCCTAGCGAGAATAGGTGGTCTGTGAAGGAGGCTGGGAGGTGCTGGGCAGTAGGCCTGTTTAACACCACGCTGTACAGACTCCAGTGAAGGGGAGGGTGGAGCCCTGTGTGCAGGCAGGAAGAATGAGTGTGGTTCAGGGGTATAGGCATCATGTGGAGGAGCAAGAAGAGGTGAGGAGGGAGAGGTAAGCGCCACGACCCAAGGTCTCTGGACAGAATATGAAAAACTGAGGGTTTTACTCAGAATTTTTGTCTCCATCTACACAGACACGGATCCACTAGAGCATAGGTCCCTCATGTCCGGCCCTTGGGTCCTGCCACTTGGAACCCGCAGGTCATGGTGGCCTTGTGTCTGAAGTTGGGTGGATGACAGGGGTTTGGGGCCAAAACCTCTCAACTGGATCAGAAGCCCAACTCCCCCCATCTCCAGCTGCATAACTTTGGGCAAGTTCTACAACCTGAGTCTATGCTGGTTTTCTCATGTGTGAGAGAAGGGGCTAGAACCCCCCCCTCCCAAGGTTGGTGATGACTGATGGAGCTAGGGCAGTCTGCCTGTCTCAATAAATGACATTATGGTCATTATGGTCTGCTATTATGGTGGTCCTGACAGTCACCTCCTAGGCGGTGCTGGTGCAAAGAAGAATGAGCACAGGTGGAAACCTTTCCTTGTGGGATGAAGGCAGGAAGCAGGGAGAGAAGAGGGGAGGGAAGGATGACCAAGCCTCCTAGTTTCCCTGGATGGAGGAGTTTCCTTGCATATGTGAATTTTATAGTGGTCAATCCAGGAAAGTCCCAGGCAAATCAAGATGAGTCAGTCACCCTATAGGAAGGTTTAAAGAAATAATACTTAACTATTCCCAAAATTAGAATCAGTCAAAAAACAAAACAGAGAAATGGATCCAAGCTACAGCACAACAGACTGAGGTTAAATCTCACGTAGGACTTTCTAGTGGCTGAACAAAAGGCAAGGCTGGGCATGCCCAGAGCAACCCAGGAGGAAGCTCAGAGCCCTGGAGGGAGCCAGGAGAAATGCAAAAGCACCTCTCTTTGGATGAAATGTCTGTGTCAGCTGCTGGTTGCTCCCTGTGACAGATTCAACTCGGTCTCTACTGGCCTGTGACCATGAACATCCACAGAGCCAGCAGCACATTTCCAAATTCCAGGCCTCAGAGGCTTGTGGAAGCAGCTCAGCTGGCTTCTGACCGTGCAGTTGAGGGGAAGGCTTATGCTTGGTGGCACTTGGCCTAACCTCAGAGAAAGCGTTCTTCTAGAAAGATTCATGATAGCCATCCAGGTTGCAGATGCCAGGCCTTAACTTCCAATTCCGGGAGCCCCATGGCATGTGCCTCTCACCTGCCAAAGAGCACTGCGTTGGGTCTAGGAGGGGGCAAATTTACAGCATATTATCTACAAATAAATGTCACAGCAGATTTCTAAGCTTCAGAAGAAAGGAGGACAATTCAGAAAGGGATGCCCCAGGCAATCCTGAACCCCTTCTAACCTGCTGTGTAGACAGGAGATACAGGGTGGGGTGGGGGCAAGGGTGACTCTGCAGCCACTCTCTGCACATGGTGCCAAAACAAGGGCACTAAGGGCCACAGGGCAAGATAGAGCAATCCCATAAAAGGAGGAAATGTTCGGGCTCCCCACTTAAGCAGACAGAGCTGGGAGCTGCCCTTGCTCCTGGAAGGCCTGGTATCACATTCCACAGCCTGAGCACATTTCTTCATCTGTGGGAACACTGTGGTCTGACAGGTTCCTGATGGGAACACTGTGGTCTAACAGGTTCCTGAGGGCCACGTGATGGGACGTGAGGCAACTAGAGGGGACAGATCCCAGAGCAGCTTCTCTGTCTGACTTCGGGGCAGGGCCATTAAGAGCACAGATTCTGCTTTACTTTCCTCAACTTGGTATTATGAAAATTTTAAAATATTCGGTAAAGTTGTAAGAGTAGTACAACAAAGACCACCTAGATTCAACAGCTAACATTTTGGGAAGACGGGTCACCTATCCATCTACCTACCTATCGCACTATCGTCTATTTGCAGGTATGTGTGTATATTTTTTTTTCCTGAACCATTTAAATTACACACATCATGACTCTTCACCACTCCATCGGGTCTCCTAGAGTGAGGCATTCCCACATGCAACTACCACATCATTATCACACCTAAGAAAATGAACAAAGATTCCAGAACATCTAATATCCCAATTCAAATTCCCGCATTTGAAGGGAGAAGAAATGTGTGGGAAATATCAGAAAGGGAGACAGAACGTAAAGACTGCTAACTCTGGGAAACGAACTAGGGGTGGTAGAAGGGGAGGAGGGCGGGGGGTGGGAGTGAATGGGTGACGGGCACTGGGGGTTATTCTGTATGTTAGTAAATTGAACACCAATAAAAAATAAATTAAAAAAAAAAAACAAATTCCCGCATTTGTCCCAATACATTTCGTTGCTTATCTGAACCACTAGCCAATCAAGATACACGTACTGTGTTTGTTTATTCTCTGTTGCATCATTTGACAGAGATCAGCACTGCTACCCTCCCCAAACACATGCATATTTTTATGATGTCGGGTTGTTTTTGTTGTTGTTGTTTTTGTCTTTGTTTTTTGTAGTCTGGATGAGTTGTCTTGGAGAACATCCCACATTCTGGATTTGCCTGATTGCTATCTCATGTTGTCATTTGATTTGTGCCCCTGGCCCCTATTCCTTCTGTAAACTGGAATTCAAATCTAAATTAGATTCAGGTTAAATTAGATTCTAGTGAATTCGAATTAGATTCAGCTTAAATTAGATTCTAGTTAATTTGAATTAGATTCAAATTTTACCTTTTTGGCAAGGATCCCTTACAGATGACGCTCTGTAACTCAAAGGGCACCACGTCAGGAGGCATTAAGGTGGTGGTACCAGGCCACCCATCGTGAAGGCACAGTTCACCTCCTTTTACTTGAGAAAGGCAGCCACAGGTGATTTGTTGGCACTGGACAAATTTTCTGTTCCCAGTAACCTTTCTCCTGGAAGTGAAAGCATCTGCTGCTAATTCTCCCCTGAAATGATTCTTATGTGGCAAGTTTAAAAATGATATTTTTTCTTGTTCTATTAATGCATCTGTATTTGGTGGTATTCTTCTTAAAGAAGCTCTTTGTTTCTCTCCCTTTGTTCCCTTTCTCCTTCTTTCCCTCTCTCTGTCTCAAGAGTCCCTGTGGACTCAGGAAATCGTAGGTATTCAGTGTATAACAATCAAGTCCTGTCATTTCTCAGGCCAAAACTGTGCCCAAATTTGGACATTACAAGTCCCATAATGCTGGATCAGGGGCTCCTCTTGACACATCTCCATCACCTCTGACACTCCCTTGCTCCCTGGAACAATTAGATGAGCCAGGCTCACCTGCTCCAGGCCAGGAATTGGCCATTTCTCCAAGAACATTACTCCTCTCAGTGGGGAGTGGTATTTTTGTAGTAAGATCTGGGCTCCAGGTATGAGAAATATAGATTCTGCTGCCAGACAGCCTGGCCTTCCATTTGTGTGCCCTCTGGCAAGTCACCTCACTGTTCTGAGTCTCAGTTTTCTCATCGGTAGAATGGGGATGGTAACTGCATACCCTACTTTGTGAGATTATTAAAAGGATGAATTATGTTCATATTTGTAAAGCTGTCCAAACAGTACTTGGCACAGAGTGAGTGCTACACAGATGTTTGCTAAATATATAATGCCTCACAGTTTATGGAGATGGAGGGACAGGGTGGAAAAGACCCTGAGGCATCCACAGGCAGAAAACTTTTTTTTTTTAAAAGAACTATTCTATTCAATTAGGATAGGCCTAAGTAAAAATACCATTATATTTATTTTTACTTCTTCCTTTTCATCTATTAAGGACAGGTGATACTGATTCGACATTTAGAATCTTGAAATAAAGTTTCCTTTTTTAAAAAAGGTAAGTAAATGTTTATTGAAGTAAAACATGGATGCATTTTGACATTTCCTTTTACTTGCCTTTTTAGAGATTTATTTATTTGCAAGATGGTTGGGTCAGAGGAGGATGGAGACAAAGTCTTAAGCAGACCCCATGCTGAACACGGAGTGTGGGAGAGGGCCCTCAGGGCTTGATCTCATGACCCTGAGATCATGATCTGAGACAAAACCAAGAGTCAGACACTTAACCAATTGCGCCACCACCCAGGCACCCCAGACTCATTGATCTTTTAATGAGCATCTATTATGTGCACTGAAGAGATCTAAAGGCATGTCATGCAGTGTCACCTAGTGATTCCAGATGCTGTGAATGCTATTAACTGCAGGTCTTTCACTGATGGCACAGGTTGGAAACAAGGTTTTAATCAGATGGCAGTTTCAGGATCTTTAGAAAACCATTGAATAGAACAGTTACTACAGAGAGACTATTTCTAGGAACTTGGAGACCATTAAAATGGGAGTAGTGCCTCTCTCACCATGAAAGTGTCTTAATCCAGCAGGATTAGGACCCTTTCTGGAGTATGTCTGAGTGTACAGTATATGTAAAGTGAAAGTGTCTCCTAAACCAAAAATTGGGATGCACCATCTGCCAAAAATAAGTGTCTGTGGGGATAGCAAGACAGGCTATTTTAAGTTGGAACTCCCCCAGAAAATCTGGGGTGTAAGCTTCTGACAAGCACCATACAGGCTTCACTCTAGTGCATTCTGCATAACCAATGTTAGCATTTGTCTCCGTGCATTTCTCACATGGCCACAGCATCTGCCAGCAGTTGTGTCTGTGTGTGCTTTGTGATAGATGGGGGGCAGGATGGGAGCCCAGAAGTTCCTCCATGTGTGTGGAAGACAGAACTTCTGGGCACAAATGATGAAGGCAAAGTTCTATAAAGAAGTCAGCGGATTGAGTGAGATGTCCTGATTTTCCCTCCTCTGGATTCCTCTGCTGAAATAATCAGAAGACAGCTTCTCAAGTCAGATGTCTTTATGGAATGGTATATACCTGGAGGATTTTTTTTAAAGATTTTTATTTATTTATTTGACACACACACACACACACACACACACAGCACAAGCACGGGTAGCGGCAGGCAGAGAAAGGAGAAGCAGACTCCCCGCCAAGCAGAGAGCCTCACTTGGGGCTTGATCCCAGGACCCCAGGATCATGACCTAAGCTGAAGGCAAATGCTTAACTGCCTGAGAGACCTAGGTGCCCTCTGTCATTTTAATAAAGTTAAAATTTTAACTGCGTGCCTCAGTTGGTTAAGTGTCTGCCTTTGGCTCAGGTCATGATCCCAAGGTCCTGGGACAGAGCTCCACATCAGGCTCCCTGCTCAGCAGGGAGTCTGCTTCTCCATCTCCCTCAATCTCCCTCCTGCTCATTCTCTCTCTCTCTCTCTCAAATAAATAAATAAAATATTTAATTAATTAATTCAATGCAGAATAATTAGGGATAACAGAGCATGACTGCTGAATGAGAACCATCCAATTGGTTGAAGTATACTTCTATCAATCTCAATAAATAACCAGGGATATAGAATTAAGGACAGCCAGGTGGAAAGGGAGTGGACACTGTAAATCCCCAAATGGGCATTCAAGAAAAATTAGTTGAATGAATGAACACCACATAAATTACAGGCTAAGTGACCTATATATTTTCTTTGTCTTTTACTTTAGAATCTTGAAAAACAAATTCACTGGCTGAGATAAGACTGTGAACTGATTCATCTTGGATTAAATGGTCCAATCAGCTACAACCACAAGAATAGAGCTTACAGCACAAATAGCGCTATCTATTAGATAAGGTCTAATAGTGGACACTTGCAAAGGAGACATGGATTAATAAGCAGACACTCCAACTTGATCTCAGCCTCCTTCTCTGCTAAGAAAGTGGCAAGAATTCTTCATCCAGTGTGCCTAGGAGAATTACTCTGGTTTGGTTTGAATAATCGGAGCCCCATGTTGTTTGACTCTATGCTGGAAACCTCATGTCTTAACTTTTTATTCTAAAGCCCTAAGCTTTGTTCTGAATTTATTCATAGTCGTTTATTTCTATGGCAGATGTTATTTCCTCCCAGTTTGCTGCTCATTCTCCCACCCTCTCCGTGCCCTGTTCCCTCATCTCTGTCTCTGTAAGTCTCTCCCCTCTTAGCTCCCTCATCCAACTGTTCTGTTTCTGTCCTTCTGTCCTCTTTAGCATTAGATTCTTTCCTGTAGAATTAACATTCTTTTGGGGGAACTCAGTGAGGGCTAGTTCCTGTGTTTTTACCTGAGAAGAGGTAGTTATTCCTCTGTCAGATCTGAGCTGTAAATAGGCTCCTTGCTGCACAGGAAAACGTAGCCATGACACTTTCTGTATGTATTTGCTAGTTCTAGAAAGAGCACTTAATGGGCATTATGGTTTAATCACCCTCTTCACAATGTTATATGGCCTGCACTTAGAGATGGGGTCGTGATATGTGGTTAGTTATCTGCATACCATCTAGTCATGACAAAGAGAAATGGGTCTGAGGTCTCTGGGGGATGAGAGTGTAACAGGTCTGTCAGGTAGCGCTTTCCATCAAATGCGGCCTGCTCTTACTTGGGTCACAAAGAGAATTGCACTTCCTCACCCTCTTGCACTTAGGTATGCGCATGCGACTTGTTTCATCAAACTCTAAGCATGAGCAGGAACAGAACAGGTCTCTTCTGAGTGGAAACTTTTAAGACCCAGAATGTGATTTTCCATGCACATTCTCTCCCATCGTAGTGCTGGCAATACTCCAGAGTGGCTGCTCCATCCATCTGGGTCCCAGAGACAGGAGGGGAAGCCCCAGCTGACCCATGATAGATTCCTGCTCAAGCTATGGAGATGTAGGGTTGTTTGTTCCTAGAGCATAACTTAGCTCATCCTGGTTGATATATAGGTTATATGTGCAAGGTGAAACGATTTCTTTCATGAGTTTATTCATTCTAGCCATCCACTCATTCCAACATATATTATGCATTTACTATGCAAAAGATATTTAAATTAAGGATAAATGGGATTGGAAAAGTGTCATCAAAGAGAACATGTGATTATATATGTGTGCATATATATATATATATATATAGATGTATATATGTATATGTGTGTATGTGTGTACATAAATATATATGCTTGCAAAATAATGGGATTGAGTTCTGACTATTGGTAAGGCATAGTGCTAAGTACTTTGCATAAAGAATTAACTTAAGAAATTTGTTTAAAAATTAGAACTATTTGGGGCACCTGGGTGGCTCAGTGGTTGAGCATCTGCCTTGGCTCAGGTTGTGATCCCAGGATCCTGGGATCAAGTCCCACATCAGGTTCCCTGTGGGGAGCCTGCTTCTCCTTCTGCCTGTGTCTCTGCCTCTCTGTGTCTCTTATGAATAAATAAATAAATTCTCAAAAAAAAAATAGAATCATTTTACAGTTTAGAAAAAAAAAAAAAAAAAACAAACCTTGAAAGGCACAGAGGTTCTGACACCCAACACTGCATAGCTAATAAGTAACAGATCTAGGGTCCAAACCAAGGTGTGTCCACTTCCGAACTACTTAACCTCCATGCTCTATTGCCTCTTTCTTCAGAGAACCACAAGAAAGCAAAGAAAAATAAAAACTCTGCCCTTTCAAATCCTTGCAACCAGCATGCTCTCGGGTTTCCTTTGACAGGCTGTCTTCCCTTCAAAAATGAAAAGAGAGGAAGCATGGGCAGAAATAAAGGCCAGCTGTTCAGTGGAGCAGACACCTGGGTGCAGGCCAGCAGAGCCCGCCCATCATTTCAGGAGTCCCTGGAGTCTGTCGGCACCTCTGCTCATACCTCCACCTGCTCTGGAGCCACCAGCTCAGGCCGCATGTTACCTGAGTAAGGGAGAAGCCCTGCAACTTACGTGTTTTTTTTTTTTTTAAGATTTTATTTTATTTACTCATGAGAGAGATACAGAGCGAGAGAGAGGCAGAGATACAGGCAGAGGGAGAAGCAGGCTCCATGCAGGGAGCCTGATGTGGGACTCGATCCCAGGTCTCCAGGATCACGCTGTGGGCTGCAGGTGGCACTAAACCGCTGCGCCACTGGGGCTGCCCAAATTACGTGTTTTTAATACAGATTTGGGAAAATGAGAGGGATTATGGCAAGAATGTACTGACACTATCATTAATCAACAACTAGGGAGAGAAGATGAAGGGATGAAAAGGTAGGTTCTTGTGCTCAAAAAAGATGTGTGGGAAGAGATTGGAAATACTGGAGACAGAGACTTTTTTCGGCAAACATCTTTCCATTCTTAAAACTTTAAAACTTACGTAGGAGTTTCCTGGCCACAGAGAGAGCCAATAATGGCAGCCCCCGAGGCATTCACTCATTCATTCGAAAGTCACTTTCCAAATGCACACAGCGTAGGTGACTGGGGTGTAAAGACAGAAACAAAATTTTCTGTAACAAACATTTACATAAAACCTACTACGTGCCAGATACCATTCTGAACATGCGTCGATTCGTTTAGTGCTTGCAAAACCCAAGATGTATAGACTTTTAGTTATCTCCACTTTAGAAGTGGAAACAGGGGCATAGAGACGTTTGTCCAAAGTTATACGGTTTGGAAGATGTGCACCCCAGCAGGTCTGGCTCCAGCACCATGCTCTGTACTACATGGCGTTATTATGGAGGGTCTTGCTCCTCAAGATCACAGATCCTCAGGAAAGGGGGGACTTAGAAGTAAATCACTCTTAAAAAAAAAAAAAAAAAACATGTGAAAGCTAATTTGATCAAGAGATCCAAGGAGGAAGAATTCAGGAGTACCTGGGGGACATCTGGGAGAGTGGTACTGGGAGAGAGACTTTGATATGGCTCAACGCATGTGTTAGCCAGGTGGGCAGGTGGAGGGCAGGGCCTCTGAAGTGGAGAGAGTGCTCAAGCAAGTGCACAGGCATGAGACAGCTGGGGCTGATCAGAAAAGTGTAGAGACAGAGCTGCAAGGCAGGGCAGGAACAGACAAAGCAAGGAAAGCAGACTAAGGAGAATCCACGAAGGAGGCTCTTATATCCCAACTGAGACATCATTGGGAATGGGTATCTGCCTTCTAGCAGTGCTCATATGCATAGAAAAAAATCATCAAGCTGCTTGGCAGACCTCTTCCCACCTGCACTTCAAGAAGGTGCCTGGCATCAGTGTGGAGGGCTGGTTGGGAGAGAGGGAGGCAGATCTGTTCAGAGAAAGGCCCCTGGAATCGGACAGCTCGGAGCTCAAGTCTCAGATCTGTCTCTACCTCCATGACCTTTGGCAATTAGCCTAAGCCTTAGCTGTCAAATGGGTGGTTGCAAGAACCACCTATGAAGTGGTTATTAGCTCTGGCAAGCTTTGAGGAGATTACTGTAAAACAGATGAAGGGGAACTATGATGCTAATGACCTATCATGAACATGGTTGTTTCCCCCACTCCACAGCAGGCAGGATTTGTTGGCAGGGATTCATCCACGTTCCCACACCAGGATTCCTTTAAAACCAAATGCAAGGTTAAATTGGTCTATTGTCAGCAGAGCTGATGTGGAAAACCAACTCATAGTCTTGGCTTCATAATTAAAGCCTCTAACCCAGCACTGCTCAAACTTTAATATGCACACAAGTCACCTGAGGCCTTGTTAAAAGGCATCACAAGAAAAAAAAGAATTGTAACAATGTGTGGCAGTAGACATTAATTAGACTTAGGGTGGTGATCATGTCGCAAAATATATAATTATTGAATCATTATGTTGTATACCTGAGAGTAATATTGCATGTCAGTTATAACTGGATTTTTTAAAAAGCAAAAAAAAAAAATTAAAAATTAAAAACAAATACAAATTAGTTTAAAAAAATTTTAAAGGCACATTTTGACTCAGTAGGACCATGGAGGGCCATGGGTAATGCCCATGCTCCTGTGCCAAGGATCACCCTTGGAGCAGTAAGACCTCAATCTACTGAGATCACCATCAACTGAAGACCTAAACTGCCCAAAGCAAGAGTAAGAATGAAACTCAATACCTCTCATTAATTGACTTATCCATTCATCCTTTCCATTAAATAATTGCTAAGCACCTACTATACTCCAGGTCCTGGAAGAGCAAAGATCTACACATCGCAGGGCATCCTATAACCAATTAGCTTGTCCCCCACACAAATGGAGAAGGAAAAGTCAAAGAGGACTGATCACTTCTGCAGAGCCCACTTCATATACTTCATCTCATTTAATTCTCCCAAAAGTTCTGTGAAATTGCAACCATGGATGCCACAGTGGAAGGTAGGAAACTAATGTAAGGAATATGGATAACTACCTTCCCCCACAAAATGATGAGCCAGTTGGTGGTGTTGGGATTCAAAGCCAGGTCTTTTGGATTCCACTGCCTTGTTCATACTTTAACAACCAAAAGTTGATTGCATTCTGTTTTTATTTACTCTGAACTTGACTGTGCCTCTTTAGGTTTTAGAGAGTGAACTTTTTTTTTTTTTTGCTCATAAATTTAATTGCTGACATAAAGGGAAAAAATCCTGATGTAATTGAACAAGAAGATGTTTACAACCCTCTTCGAGCCATAGAGCTGCTGGCACACAAAATTTATGACAGCTAGGAGAGAGGAAATAAAAAGAAGGGGAAGACCAAGACAGATGTGGCTATGGAAATGTCGTGTTAATATATGGGTTGATGACCCAACACTGGCACACTCAGTTGGATAACTTTTTGGAGATCATTTAACCAGCTAATGAAGATTTACTTAATAAACTCTCAAACTTGCCAGAGCTAGACTCCTAAAAACAGCCTTATAAATTACAAAGAAGGTGGCATGTTAAAGAGTCATTGCAGTTGTTTAAGGATGGAGTGAGATTGTCAGAGTCGTAAAGGTCACTGTCCAGAAGCCTTGCAGCTGTCACTGAAGGGCTGGGAACCTTTCAGGGGAGCAGCTCCCGTGTTTGCACCCAAGCCAGATAAATGCATACAGATGTTCCTTGAACTTGATCAACTTGCTTCTCAGCATGAATACAAAATTGATTGGGCCAAATCAGAGCTCGTGCCAGTGAAGGCTGGCTGCATACAGAAATAAAATCAGCCACCTCCCATTTACTTAGAAGTCTCTGGCTTAAAATATACTGGAGGAAAATGTGCGCTTCACTTTGGAGCAAGAGCCAAATTGCACAGCGACAAAATTATTCCCATCATCATGACAGCCTCAGCCAATCGCTCCCTTTTTTAATGTGCTGAAAGGAGGCAAGTTGGCATCATTAAAAGTATTTTTTTTCCAAAAATACATCATGAAGTATGGAGAAACTAGAGACAGAAGAAGGACCCACGCTTCAATCTAATTCTGAGGCTGGACTATTGAGCTGTTCTAGATGTACTCTGAAGGTCCTAAGAAAAGAAGTTGTATTTATTGCTTCCTGCTTCCCTTGATACCTTAGATTAGCAAGGACATGAATATTTTTCCTCTAATTCAGTTCATATTTTTCGAGTAAGACCCTTTCACTGAATGATTATCCAGAAATATTTAATCATCACTCTTGCTTGATGGACTACAACTGCATCACATTTTTGGGTCTTTCTTAAATACTTAGTCCAGGGCATAGTGGATATGGCATACTTTCATTTCCTCTTTCCAAATTTGTCCCATGTTCCTTTCATCTGTCGCCCTGTCCTTTATTATGTAGTGAAGTTCTGGAAGCCATTCCAGGATGTGCTGACATGGAAATTGTCAAAAATGGAAAGGTTAACTTAGCTGGTGCTCAGCCAGCTTCCTGAGGGATCCCTGTTCTTGAACTATGCTGTGATGCTTCTTCACACCCATCTTTGTCCTTCATCCTTTCCCTCTGGAGGAGGATTTTTACTCAGCCCCAGTGAGTCGGCATGCTCCTCACTCAGTTTCAGCAATTCTGATGTCCAGATGTCTCATGCCCTTTTAATATCTGTTTCAGATTATCGCCCTCACCACTGAGAAGTGACAGCATGCACATTTTTCTATGCTGAATTGCATTTTGTTCTTTTTTTGAACTTCATCCTTAGAAATTAGATTTTGCTATCTTGAGTTGTTTCTAGTACATGACTAAGATTTTTCTTTCTAACACAGTTACTTAATATACCTTTTCCAGAATATTACTTAAGGAGCAAAGGAGTAAATTCTTTATATACCTGTAAGAATATGTCCTCATTTTTACTTGGGAGGAAATTGGTTGCTATTGATTTTAAGGATGAAAGTTACACAGATGAAAGCGAAGCATTTATGCAAACCAGAGCCCAGTAATTCAAGGATGATCAAAGGTTTCACATCATGTGTCAAGTCAGATCAGTTGCTGGTATTGTCTGGCAGACTGTGGTGAGAAAGATTCTGAGGCTGAGTTCAGACAGGATGAGAAAATATGGGGAGCTGGATTGGTAATGTCTCCCATGGGTTTGATATGGAGAGAGGGAGAGCAAACATTCACTTATTAAAATCCTAATTCTGGCATAAGATAATCCACAGTTTTCTGATATAACTACCAGATGCAATTACAAAGAAGTTTCAAGAAAAAGTCAAATTGCCAGGGCAAAATATCAAGTTGTCTTCCCCCAAAGCTGTCACTTTTATCAAAGAGTTTAGTCATATGGGCTAAATCTAATTAATTAATGATTGCTAGAACTATTGTGTTAAACTCCATGATGGATGAATAATGTCCACAAATGAAGGAGTGGACATGGTGCTACATGTATCCTGCATTCAGCACTCCTGGCTTAGTTCAATATGTCAGTTACTCTGTCTTGGGAATGTAATAAAGCAGTAAAGGCTTTGAAAGTATCCTACAGAGTCAGGGAATAAGTTAATATCTATTACAGAAGAAGACGAAATTAGTTGAACATGGCAAAATGTTAACAATCCTACACACAAGATTTAGAGAATATCCTTCCTTCCAGGCCATATGAAATATTTACAAAAACTGACCATTTTCTGGCCATAAAACAAGTTATTAATAGGATTTAGACCACACTCCAAAAATATATTGGAAAATAAAAGAAAACTTCCAAGCAATTTGATAGCCACATGAAAAACTCACCATATATTTGCAAATTTGAAAATGTGCTTCTAAATAATTCAAAGACCACCTGACATGACTTATTTATGTGTATATTTTCTTTTTACTTCTGTGAATGCAACTGCCAAGAGGTCCAAGAGCTATGTTCACCATACTACCCCCAATACACACATAGAATAGAGGACTGTTTAAGTCACAGCAGGGGCATGTTGAATGAATAAAATGAATGAATTATCAACACTTACAGGATTCTATTTATGGAGTACTTTAGGGGAAATTAATAGCCTTAAATACATACATTACAAAAGAAGAAAAATAGATCATGAGCTAAAGACTTAGCTTGTGATATCAGAAAATAAATAGTAAATTCAAAGAAAGTAGGAAGAAGGATGGTTTATAAAATGTACGAACCTAATGAAACAGGAAAAAAAAAGAATGAGAAATGAAAAAAATAATTATCTAACCAATATATAATCCTTTTCTTAAAGAGCATTTTTTAAAGATTTATTTATTTATTTAAGGGGGGCAGCAGGGAGGGGCAGAGAGAGAGGAAGAGAGAATCTCAAGCAGACTCCATGCTGAGCACAGCAGAGACTGATGCGGGGCTTGCTCTCACAACCCTGAGATCATGACCTGAGCCAAAATGAAGAGTCAGAAGCTCAACCAGCTGAGCCACCCAGGCACCCCAACTCACAGAGCATTTTTAAAAGAAGAGAAAAAGAACAGAAATGGTAGTTATTTTATAAGGCTAATATGACTCTTGATATGAAAACCAGGCAAGGAAAATTATTAATCTCATATATGGATTTAGATGTAAAAATCTTAAAATACTGGTGAAGAACACCTACTAACATAATAAGAAATGAATGGACAACCATAACCAAGTAAAGCTCGTTCCAGGAATGTAAGTATGGTGTAATATGAGAGAATGTCCTAACATAAATTACTACTATAAGAGAAAAATGATGACTATCTCCATGGAGGCAGAAGAAACATTCAGCAAATTTTTCACTCATTCATGTGTTTAAAAAAGAAATGTTAGCAAACTAGGAATAGTAGGAAAAATCTTTAACATTTGAAGAAACATTTGCATTTGATAGGATTATCTATATAAGAAAAGCAAGAGACTGTCTAGGCAAACTATTAGATTTAAAATATATATATTATATATATCCACATGTATATAATATATATATATATATGTACATGGAAACAAACTCAAACAGAATGAGCATATTTGAACACCACCAATAATAAGCTAGGAAATGTAATTTTTAATGTCTTATTCATAATGGCAAACAAAATATATGATTCTCCGAAATAAATCTAAAGAATGATCTCCAAATCCTTTATGAGGAAAAAATATAACACTTTATTGAATGATATAAAAGAAGAGCATTTGAAGAGATATACCAGGTTCATGGGTGAGAAAATACACTATAATAAAGATGAAAATGTTCTGGATTAATGTATACAATCAAATGCAATTTCAAAAATTTTCTCTCATAAACCTTGACAAACAGACCCTAAGATTCACAAGGAAAGCTTAGAGCCAAGAATGGGCAAGAGAGTTTTAAAAAAGGACAAAGATGGGGGCGCCTGCATGGTTCAATCAGTTAAGTATCTGCCTCCAGCTCAGGTCATAATCCTGGGGTCCCCGTATCAACCCCTGCATTGGGCTCACTGCTCAGCAGAGAGTCTCCTTCTCCCTCTCCCTCTGCTTTTACCTCCACTCACCGCTCTCTCTCGCACGCGCTCGCTCACTCTCATAAATAAATACATAAATAAATAAATAAATAAATAAATAAATAAATAAATAAATAAATAAGGACCCCAGGGTGGCGCAGCGGTTTAGCGCCTGCCTTTGGCCCAGGGCGCGATCCTGGAGACCCGGGATCAAATCCCACGTCGGGCTCTCGGTGCATGGAGCCTGCTTCTCCCTCTGCCTGTGTCTCTGCCTCTCTCTCTCTCTGTGTGTGACTGTCATAAAAAAAAAAAAAAAATTAAATAAATAAATAAATAAATAAATAACTTAAAAAAGGACAAAGATGAAATATGTGTAAGATGTAAAGACTGCTTATCAAACTTGGTAAAAGACTGTAGATTTGATGCAGAGTGAGAGAATTAGAAACAGAGGTAAAATAATTCCAGAATATGAGACAATATTTGCAATTAATAAAACTAGAATATATAAAGAGCTCTTAAAGTCAATAAGACAAAACTGAGTTTGTTTTTTAAGGCAACAGTAATTTATACTAAAGGGAACATAAATCTACTATAAACATTTTGAAAAGGTGCTTAGGGAACTTCACTTTAAAAAATAAAAACATGTTAAATGATCAGGTTTTGTAGGGATGTGGAGAAGCCGAATGTTTATATTGCCCGGGGGGTGGGGGTGGGTGAAAGTTTTTACACTCACTTTGCAAAGGAATTTGGAGAGATCTGCATTGCATTAATTCTAAGATGCTTCTCAACCTACACTCCCCACCCTACCCTTACATTTTAATATTTCTGAAATCCAGATTCATTTTATAGTTTTTGGTATCTTAAGAGCCTAAATGATAGCAATTTTTTTGCAACTTAGGTGGCCTTTTAGTTTTAATAAAATATGTAGTAAAGGTGAAGATGTTCACACTCTGTGATGCAGTAATTTGATTCCTAAACATATCTCTAGAGAAACTCACAACTATACACAAAGACATGTATAAGGGTGCTCGATGCAACATTTTTTACTTTAAAAAATTTTATCCTAAGAAGCTGGCAAAGTTGGTTTCTTTGATGCTTGTATCAATAAGAACTGCTGTCTACTGTTGACAGTAAAGTGGTTTTAAATAGAGAAAAATGTAGTCTTCCATAAGAGGTCCAGGAGAATTGCTTAATTTTGTGACTCTGTGAGCACCTCAAGAACCTAGATTCTTTCCAGTTCTCTGCTTTGCTATGGTTAGCTGCTGACTGACCCCTTCTCTTATATTTGTTCATTTCTTGATCACATTTCTGACTTAATGATGATGTTTAGGGGCTTCAGATTTACTCTTTACTCCTGCTATTACATTTGTTTCAACTCCTCTATTTCCAAGTAATTACAGATGCACATGAAGTTGTAAAGATAGGACAAAGAGGTGCTGTGTGCAAACCACTGCGTTCCTCCCAATGGTTACATCTTACCTAACTTTAAAACAATATCAAAAGCAGGAAGCTGACATTGGTACAGTGTGCCTGTGCATAACTGGATGTCATTTTGTCACACGCGTACATATGTGAAACCACAACCAGAGAAGTAGAGAATCATTCCATCACAACAAAGATTTCCCTGGTGACATCCTTTATAGTCACACTCCCTGTGTTCGCTTTCCCCACCCCTAACCCCTGGAAACCACTATTTTGTTGTCTTCCTATCATTCTTTTAGACAGTAAAACACTATCCTTTGCTCCCTTTCCTAAGTATCACAAAAATAGGATGATGGATAGATGGATGGATGGATGGATGGATGGATGGATGGATGGATGGATGGAATGATAAAGCAAATGTAACAGAACATTAGTTACAGAATCTGGGTATATGGTTTTTCACTACACAATTTTTTCATTTGTCTGTATGCTTGCAATTTTTATCCATACAATGTTGTAACAAAATTCGCCTAAATGTCCACCAATAAGGGAATAGCTGGGTAAATTATATTTCTACAGTGGGTGACTTGACAGCATTTAAAATGATGGAACTAAATCCATAGGTAACAATATGGATAAATTTCATAAAGAGCAGTTGGATTAAGTCACAGAATAACTCATGTGATATAATAACAATATCACAAAGATCATCACCATTTTGAAGTTTTTTTTCCTACTTGTTTTTATAATTGATTACATAATAACATCATGTGTGACATCTGGGTATTGGTGAGGATATAGGCACTTGTTAAATTCTCTTTATTTTTCATATCTGAAATCTCTTATTAAAGGGATGCCTGGGTGGCTCAGTGGTCGAGCATCTGCCTTTGGCTCAGGGAGTGCTCCCTGGGCCCTGGGATCGAGTCCCGTATGGGGCTCCCTCTGCCTATGTCTCTGCCTCTCTCTCTCTGTGTGTGTCTCTCATGAAGAAGTAAATAAAAATCTAAAAAAAAAAAAAAAGAAAAAAAAAGCTGAAACCTCTCATTAAAAAAAAATTGAATAAATAAGAAATGCCACAGATAGGCCTGCAGACAATGGAAGATACTGGCTCAAAAGTAAACTTCAGAAAAGTGTGAGTCAACTTATGCTAACTTATGTACATGTTCCCCTATGGTTCTCAGGTCATGGGACACATATGCCAATTACTTTAAATTAGAACAAGGTACTTGAGGAACAAAACATGTTATCTTTAAATGACCTCGATCAGTGCTGGCTTTAGGTGTTCATAGAGGTCCCGTGACAGCATCAGAAAATAAGAAAGCAGATAAATTTAACACACATTTAGCAATTACCCCTGCGAGTATGGCCTTACCAGTGCAAGTGCTGGTTACCATTACAAATAAAACCCGTAAAGCCCCTTTAAAACAAGAGGCCAAGAGCTTGGATTGTGCAGTCAACAGACATATATAAACAAATATTTTTTTACAAACCAAAATTGCTCTATGTTTTTCTCATCACAAAAGTTAGGACAGTGTTACCTTCAATGAACAGAAATGAAGTTTTGATCTTCTGAGTAGCTGGAAACATTCCATTTCTCTGGGTGGCTATGACAAAAGTGTTCACTGTATAATTATCCACTGAACCATTCACATGTTTTATGCATATCTCTGTATTTTGTTATGTTTCACAATAAAAGAAGAGGTGTCCTAAATTTGTGTAAATTAGGACTGGTGGCTCGGAGTACAATTTTTAGTAACAGTATCATATGTGAACTCAAAAGCTGCTGTCTCTCAAATACTTTGGATGGAAGTGAAAGTGGCATGCTTGGAAAAACCGTGAAATGACTCAGAAGTGGGCTCTAGTCATACCAGAGAAAATCACATGGGAAATGCATGTGAATGTTTGAGAGAAATTGTTTCCTGAGATGTGAGTAAAAAATAAGCCTCATTTCCAAATTATAATTCCATGTGTAAAGTATTATGTGCAACAAAACAATAAACTCATTATTTTTAAGTTTGATGTGAGACATTATCTATATCCTGCAGCTGTAAATTATAAGTGTAATTTGGCTAAAAATCCTGCAAAGTTAAGAATCTTCTCATGGAGAAAACGCAGTCACCATATATCTGGGGCCATCTTGTGTGTAGGTACATGCAATTTTTCAAAATTAAAAAAGCTGTAGCTCCGGATCTTTCTCTCTTAGCTAGTGTATCTCACAGACTTGTCAAAAGTTATATCTGGAAAGAGCTTCATAAACCATCCAGGTTCTCATTCTCTCATGTGGAGCAAAAGAAGGAGGGAGAGTTTGATCTCTCTGAAGGAAAGATTACCCCCCAAAGACTTGGAGATAAAGAAAAATAATAGAGTTGTCAAAAAGATTTCACTCTCCCCGTGGTCTTGATAGATATTTGTCAACTCTCGTCAGAATGGCTTGTCATTCTAATGCTGTGCTCTTCCCTGAAAAACAAGAAGCTACTAGCACTACAGCACAAAAGCAATAATTAGATGGAATCGGCACATCCCTAAGTCATTATGCAAGAGGGGGATATGGCAGGATAAATCAGTGTTGAGCAGGAAAGGTCTGCTATTTGATGAGAAAATATTTATTGGGGTCACTGTGGTATCATTTCAGGACACTGAGGTGGGATGGAGATAAGTGAATTTATCTTATGGAAATAGAATTTTATTATTTTATTTTTTTAAAAGATTTTATTTATTTATTCATGATTGATGCAGACACATATGTAGAAGGAGAAGCAGGTTCCCCACAGGGAGCCCTATGCGAAACTCGATCCCAGGACCCCTGGAAAACACCCTGAGCAGACACTCAACCACTGAGCCACTCAGGCATCCCGGAAATAAAAATTTAAAAACACACTTGTAACTCATGCAGTCACTATAGCCAAAGAGTTTTAAGTCTTGGGACAGTTGTAAACTATCTTATTTCATAGAAAGCTTTTGCAGACCAATGAGAACAACAAACAACAACAAAAACCCATGATCAAGTTATCAGAATGATTTTTAGAGAGGTGTTTCTATTTGATAGCGAGAAAAACAAACATAAATTGATTTGTTTTGTGAGAAGATTTTTAATTATTTTTTGTATATTTTTTATTGGAGTTTGATTTGTCAACATATAGCATATCACCCAGTGCTCATCCCGTCAAGTGCCCCCCCTCAGGGCCCATCACCCAGTCACCCCAACACCCTGCCCACCTCCCTTTCCACCACCCCTTGTTCGTTTCCCAGAATTAGGAAATGAACTCTCATGTTCTCTCTCATGTTCTGTCATCCTCACTGATATTTCCCACTCATTTTCTCTCCTTTCCCCTTTATTTCTTTTCACTATTTTTTATATTCCCCAAATGAATGAGACCATAGGTTTGTCCTTCTCCAGTTGACTTACTTCACTCAGCATAATACCCTCCAGTTCTATCCACATTGAGGTAAATGATGGGTATTCGTCATTTCTAATGGCTGAGTAATATTCCATTGTATACATAAACCACATCTTCTTCATCCATTCATCTTTCTGTGGACACAGAGGCTCCTTCCACAGCTTGGCTATTGTGGCCATTGCTGCTAGAAATATCGGGGTGCAGGTGTCCTGGCGTTTCACTGCATCAGTATCTTTGGGGTAAATCCCCAGCAGTGCAATTGCTGGGTCATAGGGTAACTCTATTTTTAACTCTTTGAGGAACCTCCACACAGTTTTCCAGAGTGGCTGCACCAGTTCACATTCCCACCAACAGTGTAAGAGGGTTCCCTTTTCTCCGCATCCTCTCCAACATTTGTGGTTTCCTGCCTTGTTAATTTTCCCCATTCTCACTGGTGTGAGGTGGTATCTCATTGTGGTTTTGATTTGTATTTCCCTGATGGCAAGTGATGCAGAGCATTTTCTCATGTGCGTGTTGGCCATGTCTATGTCTTCCTCTGTGAGATTTCTGTTCATGTCTTTTGCCCATTTCATGATTGGGTTGTTTGTTTCTTAGGTGTTGAGTTCAATAAGTTCTTTCTAGATCTTGGATACTAGCCCTTTATCTAATATGTCATTGCCAAATATCTTCTCCCATTCTGTAGGTTGTTTTTAGTTTCAATGACTGTTTCTTTTGCTATGCAGAAGCTTTTTATCTCAAGTCCAAATAATTCATTTTTGCTTTTGTTTCCCTTGCCTTCATATATGTATCTTGCAACAAGTTGCTGTGGCCAAGTTCAAAAAGGGTGTTGCCTGTGTTCTCCTCTAGGATTTTGATGGGTTCTTGTCTCATCTTTCATCCATTTTGAGTTTATCTTTGTGTATGGTATAAGAGAATGGTCCAATTTCATTCTTCTGCACGTGGCTGTCCAATTTTCCCAGCAGCATAAATTGAGCATCCTGATGATATATTTGCATAGCCAATTCTTAGACTGTCTTCCAGCAATATCCAGAAAAAAAGTTCCTTCTAATAGTGATTATATGATATTGGCACCATCCTCTAGGACTACCAAAGTGTGGAAGTGATGTGAGGTCTACTTGACACACGTGGGAGGTTCATTATTGTCAAAACTCTCTATTACTGTTATCAGTATATTTAGAACTTTCTTAAAACCAGAGCCACAGAAAAGATATAAAGAACTATGTTTGAGTAGCCCAGATACTAGGATATTGGGAGAGTTGCTTGACGATAAGTAGTTTGGGATCCAAGAAGTCAAAAGACTAGGTGTACAGAGAGCAGTGTCACATATACATGGCACTATATATATACATACTGTGTGTGTATGTATCCATCCAGGTTCAGAAATACACACACAAATCCAAGAAAGCAAAAACTCAACTGACGTCTGAAAAATGTAAAATTCAAGAGGTTTGTCCACTTGCTCTGGAGAAGGGGAGACAGAAGCCCAGTTCAGCCAGAAACACTGATGCAATGAGTCTATGACTAGGACTAGAAGGTAGAGTTTTAAAATCTGATCACTTCACTCTTAGAATGGTTTCCCACTTATCTTAGGAGAAAGTCCCAATCCTTATTATGACCTCTTTTGGCCAGCTCCTTCTAGAAGCAGATCTTGAGCCTAGGATTCTAGTGTATCTGACTGATACAGGAAGTGCTTCCAAGAGATAAGAAGAGGCTCGGGAAGGACCAGGAGATAAGGAAGGTTATGTCCTATCCCCAGCATGGCCCTGCAAGGAGCCATGGAGTACAAATGTACTTCAGTCTGTTGTGTCTTAAGACAAAGTGACTAGGGGCCTGTGTTTTTCTTACCAGCCAGTCATGGGCCATCCAGGGGATGCAAGCTCAGTTCTCAGTGCTTCTGAAGAAGGCCACAAATGCCAGCCACCAGCTGTAAAGCACACAGAAGCTGGGGAATGTATGAACAGAAAAAGTGAGCACCTGGGTTGCTCAGTTGTTGAGCATCTGCCTTTGGCTCAGGTCATGATCCTGGGGTCCTGGGATCAAGTCCCATATCAGGTTCCCCACAGGGAGCCTGCTTCTCCCTCTGCTTACGTCTCTGCCTCTCTCTGCATGTCTCTTATGAATAAATAAATAAAATCTTTCTTAAAATTTAAAAAAATTATTAAAGAAAAAGTAAAAGGGACTGGAGATAATGTTCAAAGAATAAAATGTAAGTTTGCTAAAACAGTGACCTAAAGGCCAGCATGACTCCATCATCATTTCTCCCTGAGTTCTCTGGATTGGTCAGGGTTCTCCAGAAAAGCAGAACCAGTATAAGGAGATCATAAGAAATTGGCTCCCATGATTATGGAGCCTGAGAAATCCCACAATCTTCTACGTGCCAGTGAAGATCAGGAGAGCTCATAGCATAGTTCTAGTCTGGGGGCAAGAGAAGTCCAATGTCCCAGCAGAGGGAGCAAACTTTTTGTTCTATGCAGATGTCCTACAGATTGGAAGAGGCTCACCCACACTGGGGAGGCCAATCTACTTAACTCCGTGTACCAATTCAAATGCTCATCTCATGCAGAAATATTGTCACAGACATACCCAGAATAACGTGGGCATATCAGGATTCAGTCAAGTCGACATGTAAAACTAACCATCACACCCCCCTGGTCTCTATACCCAAGCCACAGGTTCAGGGCATGGTGTATGAACACAGAGATGAAAGTGGCCCAAGAATAACAGAGATGATGCTGGCCAGGGAAGATGCAAAGTTCCAAGTGATGCCATAGAAAGGCTATCATGATCTCATTCCGAAAAGAAGTTAGTGGGGATCCCTGGGTGGCTCAGCAGTTTAGCGCCTGCCTTCAGCCCAGGGTGTGATCCTGGAGACCTGGGATTGAGTCCCACGTTGGGCTCCTTGCATGGAGTCTGCTTCTCCCTCTGCCTGTGTCTCTACCTTTCTCTCTCTGTGTCTCTCATTAATAAATAAATAAAATCTTAAAAAAAAAGAAGTTAGTGGTTTTTAGTCTTTTTTCCTTCCCAATTAAAGTTGTCTTTTAATGCTAAGACTGGCGTTTTTATTTTACTAAGATCCAGAAGTCACAGGAAAGGACAGAGGCCTTTATTCTACAACATACTTTCTCAAAGGAGACTATATCCTCCCCAATGGGGTGAAAATTGGCTCTTCATAGTGAGGTCAAAACAATCTTATGCTTTTTATGTGTAAAGCACAGATACACATACAGCACATAAACAGATACACATTGTACCTATGGTGTTAAAATTTCATGGGGAAATAATTAGGGGGAAAAAGTATCTAAAAAGGCTTAGGGGCATGGAAGCAATATAATTTTTAAAAAGGTTGAGAAACACAGTTCTAAAACCATAAATATCTAAAGCTGGAAGGGAGCACCTGTTCCTCGTAATATCTCATGAGAGGCACCTGAAGGACCCAGATGTTCAGAACTGCCAAAGTTCATAGAGAGGGTTAGTGAATGAGCCTGGTGCAGACTATATTTTGTTTTGTTTTGTTATCCTAGACCAATGTCCATTTTACTTTTTAATGCAAAAATAAATATACCCATAGCCAAGGCCCAAATCTCCACATCTCCTCCACCCACATTCCCCACTGAGGTGACACTCTGGAAATAAAATAAATGATCTATGTGATGTAATTACGCACCTTTGAGGTCCTTAGGAAGAGCTATGTTGTCTGAGTGGTGTGCCAAGGGGCAGGTGGAGAAGACAGATCACCCAGAGAGTCTGGACAAAAGTGTGTTGGGGAATAGGAGGGATGCAGACCTTGGAGAAGTGGGGAGAATAAATGTGACATATATTTTTCAGACTCCCATTCTTCCTTCATGTCTAAAGTTGGACTTTTTCTACTGCTACTTGAAATCCATCCAGAAAGATGAGGAAATATGATGGACAAAACAAAAACAGAAAAAAAAGAAGTCCAGTGGATGAAACTAAGGTTTTCATTACTATCTGATAATTCAGTGACATCAGAACCAACTCCGGGGCTGTCAGCTTCACGATTTCCCCCAGGGTCTGTTTCATACATTCATTACTCATTCAGTCACTCACTTGTTCATTGAGTACCTACTACACAGCAGATGAAAATTAGATCTGGCTCTAAATCCAGGCAAATTTTCAATTTCACAGAGGAGATAAATACCTAAGACAGGTACAGAAATCTACATTCTAATAAAATTACCCTCCATGCATACTTTCTGACTACATAGGAGAGAGATAGGCTATGTGGTCCACCAAGTTCCACTCTCCTCTGGCAGGCTTCTTAACCCATATGTAGGGGCAGTCGGGACCAAGTGGAATTACAGGAACAAAAACAAACAAAAAAACAACAAAAAAAGGAAAATAAATAAATAAAGTAAGTAAGTAAGTTTTAATTGGCTTACTCTGATCTCCCTGCTGGGATTGTATCACCAGAGTTGGCAGCTTGTCACATGCGGTTGCCAGGCAACCGTGTGCTGGTTAGTCCGACGTGACAGCCACATTTTCCATCTTGTGGCGTGAGTCTCCTGGCCTCTGGGACTGAAATCTGGCTCTCCCCAACTCTCCCCTGGGGTCTGGGCTGTCCCCCAAAACCTCTGACCCAGTGCTCAAAGGGGGCTCCTGGGCAAGTTCTTGACAAAACTTCAGTCTTTATTCAATGCCTGGTGGTCAGGCTGGGACTTTGCTGAAAAGAGCTCAGTGGTCCCAGACAGGCCTTCTGAGCCCCTCATGTATCTCAGGGGAGCAGGTGTGAGAGTAGGGACCAGGGAAGCAGAAGGCCGGGATTCTCCTCCCAGGTGTGCTGGGCACTGCGGGCGCCTCACTCTAATGTTTTCATGTTCTCTCTGATATTCCTGCTGCAGGAAAGCCTGCAGAGCATGGGCTTTGCAGACAGACAAAACCAGAACTGGCAGGCACAACAAGCTGTGCCACTGTAGGCACATCACTCAGCCCCTCCGTGCCTCTGTTTCCTGTGGCTAAAGTGGAGGTCATGCTGCATGCATCCCAGGGTGGTGCTGAGCATTTCTGGGGCCAATGTATATAAAATGTTGAGCACCATGCCAGGTGCATAGTCGTGCTCCACAAGTTTTAGCAACTGTTCTATAGGCTTCCAGGAAGAACTCTGAGACATTTGTAGAGTCCCAGGGCCAGAAGGGAAGTTAGCCATCTCGTTCCTTTAGGAAAAAAAAAAAAAATCAGACTCAAAGAGTCAGAGTGAAGCACCTGAAGCCAGAGCTGGGATTGGAACTAGGACGTAGTTGCCACCACGAAACTTTACCAGGAGGGGATGATAAGAAAAAAGCCTTAATGTACCGAATGCACCTTGAAGGTAGATGGTACCAGTATTTGTATTGGATAATCAGAGCAACACTCCATAGACACAGCAACCCAGAAAATTCTGAACAAGTAGCATGTGCTTCAGCCAGGGTCAGTGTCTTATGGATGGTACCTGGGCATTTCCCTGATGGCTAACAGAATAACTTGTCATCTTTAGAAGAAAATCCATCTTCCTTGCTCTGGCGTCCAAGACTTTTCTTGGCCTAACTACTGCTTCCACTTTAATCCAATTCTTCCCCTCACCTCCACGACCTATCTTGGGTTCACTGCTATATTCCCCAGGACTTAGAACGTGCTTGGCCCACATTAATGCTCAATGGACACGTACTGAATACATGATAGCTCTGTCCTTTTGTTCTGCTCTGCCTCTCTCTTCCCACCTTTTGCCCTCCTAACTCCTACTTTTCCTTCTTGTGGTAGCAACAAGTATCATCTCCTTTTAGAAACCTGTCCTTACCTCCTTGAATAGGGGCCTTCCATGTGGGTCCACAGAGTCCTGCAGAGTAGCCATCAAACTGTATCACAATTATCTGTTTCCCTGGAGTCCTACCAGAAGTGTGGCTGACTATACAAGTGGAGGAGCAATGAAATGAATGAGGGACTTTGACCAGCTGCTCTGAGACCACGCTCCCTGATCCACCCTCCAGGCCCAAAGCCTTATACTGTCTTCCCCTCTGGACTGTCACTTGAAGGCAGGGCCAGCAGATAATTCATCTTTATATTCTCAGAATATAATGCAGTTCCTGGCACAGTGCAAGTGCACAAAACTGTTGCTCAGATGATAACAGCCAACATTTACTGAGTGCTCACTTCCAGCTACAAATCAGTCTATTAGGGTTTTTCAACCTTTGGCACCCTTGACATTGGGGGCAGGATAATTCTCTGTTGTGTGTAGGGGCTGGCTATCCTGTGCATTGTAGACTAAATGGCCGCACCCTTGGCTTCTACCCGTATCCCAATTGCATGCACCTGGGTTGTGACAACAAGAATGTCTGCAGACACGACCAAATGTCCCTGGGATGCAAACTTGTCCCCATTTGAGAACCACTGGTCTAAGTGCTCAGTGTGAATTAATTTAACCTTCATAGTGACTCCACAAGGAGGTACTATTATTAAACTATATTTCAGATGAGCAGAGTAAGGCTCAGAGGGGTGAAGCAACTCACTGAGAGTCACACAAGTAGTAATTAGCAGAATCAGAAAATGAATGGAGTAGACTGGTTCCCAAGCCTAGACAATTAACCACCTATGAGCTAAGGTTGGAGGGGGAGCTAGACAAGGAATGGAGAGGACAAGAAGGGACTAATATGTATAGTTTATTATATGCAGGCACTATTCTAATCCCTTATAGAAATGATTTCATTTAACCCTATCTAGTCTTTGATGCTCTCATTGTTTTTGGCAAGGTACAGGAAAGGAACCTGAGGGAGAGGAAGTACCCAGTTATTTGGAAGAATAGCAGCCAGAATTCAAACCCCGGAAGTGGAACTCTAAAGCTCATGGTGGTGATGGGCAGCGATGGGGGGTTGGGGGCGGGTAGGGGTGGATTCCTACTCTGTTCTAAGTCTGCGCAAAGTCACATTGCCCTTCACCAGCTTTCCCTGCCAGGCAAGCCTTGGCACTGTCCCCATGTTCCCTCTAAAATAGTTCCACAGCTCCTCACACTCAATGTGCACCACTCTCTGGGGCACTAAGCCCTGAGGGTCTCAGAGAGCACTTTCATGTTCCAAAGCGGTCTTATATACAAAGCCAACTGTGTGGGAGAGTGCCAGAGGCTTCCCCAGGGCTGAGACTTCTAAAATGGGGGCAGCCTTTGTCTCCAACCAAATCAGGCTTAACAGAAGAGCATGAGGGGAGTGAGGTGGGGATCTCAGGGGTGTTTTCAGAATACTCTGAGAGTCTCCTCTTATCAAAAAAAAAAAATAGTACGAGGTGCCTTGTCGAATTTTCTTCCTTTAGGTAGTTACCAAAGCAGAGATGGTATGTTTCAGAGGCGTCTCCTGCTATGATTGCCCCAGTGTTTAAAATAATGATCAGATCATTTTCCCACAGCTATTTCATCCAATGAGCCCAAATAGGATTATTGTGAAATTGCAAGGTCTTGCAGGAAATAACTCTTCTGACCTTGGGTACTGTTAGTCAGGCTGACTCAGAGAAAATAAGATCCCCTTTCATTGTTAGAGATGACAGCTCTGCAGCCTTTTCTCCAAGTAGGGTGACCCCAAGGTGGCAGGAAAGAACCACTCTGAATGGATGATAATTGATCACCTGTGCACCCAGACACAACTGCCCTCGATGCCCATGGGAAGGGGAGGCACTGTGTGTGCGCAGGTGATATATGTGACTCTCCACAGTGAAGAAATGCTAGCTTTTCTTAAGCAATGCTCTCAGCGTCCCCAAGATGTGGGAGGAAAGACTGTCGTAGGCAGAACAATCCATTGTTCTTTAAAAAAATTTTTTTCTTAAAAGCCCAGTTTGATCAGTAGATGAGAATAGTGAAGATCATATGAAAAAAAGTATGAGGGAAGATTTGCACTGTCAGATGTTGAAGTGTATGCTAAAGCTATAATAATTATAATGATAAATATGCACATACAGGAATTGGCAAGAAGATCAATAATCAAAATAGATAGCTACAAAACAAATACACACATTGTCTCGTTTCTCTCTGTCTCTCCTTCCTTGTGCATACCACACATACACACACACACATACAAATGCACACATATATACATGCAATAAACCCGGCATTGCAAATCAGTAGGAAGAGAAAGATTTATCAGCATACACAAAAGAAAGCTGAAAGCACTCCAGGTATATCCATCAGAAAGGGACTTACTATAGGAAATTGATTACAAATATTTGGAAAACCCAGAAGAACAAAGAGGAGAGTATGCCTTGGGTTGGCTGGGGATGAACACTACTATCTTTTCTAGGGCTAGAGAATTAAAATATAAAAGGTAGTGTTATCAAGAACCTAGGAGTCTACATTTCTGCTGTTACTGTTGCCACAGCAGAAAAATAGCTTTCATATTTTTTTCTACCTGTTAATATATGTGACTGCCTCCCAATGGCAGAAACTAACTCCAGCTGCCAAAGAACTGTGGGAAATGTAGTTTTTCCACTCTTGGCTGTGGCAGTGTGCAACAGAGCACATACAGGAACAGCTGTGGGCTGAGAGTCAACAGACAATTCCTGGCACAGAGGGGTTATTTGATAATATTTTAAAAATCAATCGGTTATCAACTTAACAAAAACGTGTTCATTTCCTGCTGTAAAGCAAAATAAATTTCAAATGGTGTAAAGGGTTAAATGCATACCTAAATACTCAAAAGACAGAAAAAGAACAACAAAACAGAAGAGTGTAATGAAAAAGAAATTCCCTTTAAGGGTTATACAGAGAACTTTCTAGATATTGAAACAATGAAAGAGTCATGAAAGAAAAAAATCATATACTGGAATTAAAATAACTTCTCATTGTCAAAGAGATGCCACCTAAGATTAGAAACCAAATAATCTGGATAGTGTATTTATAGCATATTTTAAAATGTAGTTAAAACCTAATATATTATCAAGCAAAGGTGAAGCTATAGATACCAGTGACTCAGGAGAAATATGGAACCAACATGTGTACAATGGAATACTATTCAGTAGTGAAAAGGAATGGACATTGTATAAACATTAACATGGATGAATATCAGTTTGGGGTGAAATAAGCCACAGAAGGGTATCTACATTATTATTCTATTTATATAAAGTTCAAAACTCCATAAAACAAACTTTGTTTTTAGAAATTCATGATAGGTGGTAAAACTATAAGGAGAATCAAAGAAATAAGTACTACAATGTCAGAATTATGGTTACTTCAGAAGAAAGGAAGCAAACGTTCATAGAAGGAATACCCAGGAGACTTCTAAAGTATAGGAGTGTTCTATCTCATCAGCTGGATGGTGGAGAAATTCGTGTTTTGCTGGATTATCATGATGATGATTTAAGGCATACAAAGACATAATTTTGATTTTTGTCACAATAAAAATGAAAAATAAAAAACCCTGCAGACATAAAAAATTCAAAATAATGGTTAAAAAAACAAAAAAGGGGGCAGCCTGGGTGGCTCAGTGGTTTAGTGCCGCCTTCAGCCCAGGGCCTGATCCTGGAGTCCCAGGATCGAGTCCCACATCGGGCTCTCTGCATGGAGCCTGCTTCTCCCTCTGCCTGTCTCTCTGCCTCTCTCTCTCTCTCTCTCTCTGTGACTATCATAAATAATAAAGAAAAGAAAAAAATTAAAACAAAAACAAAAAACCCAACTGAAATTATATACTCAAGAACATTTTAAATCAAAGAATTGTACATTTATTTTATTTTATTTTTAAATTATTCATTTATTTTAGAAAGCAAGAGTACAAGCAGGGGCAGGGTCAGAGGGAGAGGGAGAGAGAGAATCCTGAAGCAGACTCCCCACTGAACACGGAGCCTAATATGTTGTTCCATCCCAGAACCCTGAGAGCACGACCTGAGCCAAAATCAAGAGTTGAATGCCTAACTGACTGATCTATTCAAGTGCCCCCAAGAATTGTAAATTTAAAATAATGGGGTAAGATTTTTTTTAACAGTCAAACTAACAAGAATTTTAAATATCATAATTCTCATTATTAGCATGGGTAAAGTGAAAACTATTATTTTCTTTGTTAAACCACTAAACATTAACTTGATTGAACATTTATAGAAAGCATCTTGGCAATGTATATAATGGGCCTTTTAAAAATACTTTATTTTATTTTATTATTTTATTTTATTTTATTTTATTTTATTTCTGTCATGAGCCTTTAAAAATGTCTATGCCTTAGAGAAATGACTAGAAACTTGGGTAAGTTTTGTATATGAAATTTTGGTCATCTTAGTATTTTTCTAATAATGGAAAATTTAGAAACAGCATGGGAGTAAGTAAATCATGATGGAATGATACATTATGCAGCTTAATTTAATGATGATTACAAAGAGACTGCCATTATCATAGGAAAATGCTCATGTTATATTATTTAGTAAGAGAGGCAAACTAGAAAACTTTACACCCAATATGTTTTCATCTATTTTTTTTTTTAAAGAAGCAAACATATTAGAAGGAAACATGGCAAAATGTCAGCAGAGGTTGTATCTGGGTGCCAACACTATGGATACTTCATTTCTTCATTTTTTCTGTATTTTCCAATTTTCTAACGTAAGCAGTTTTTACTTTTATGATAGGGTGGAAAGAGTGGGGGAATTTAGTAAAAGATAAAAGTCCAGTTTAACTCATGTTTTCTTCCTGTTCAATTGTATTACATTGCACTTCAGCTCTTAGCTTGGCCTTGTTCCAAGAACATTCTCTTGTGGCAAGGAGATGGGAGGTAAGGTCATTTCCAATTGCTATGCTTCATTTCTACCTTGACTTACATAGTGTTAGAGAAAGGGGGAACTAACGGTTATTGATTGTTGCTTCGGGCACCATGTTATTCCTACATATTATTCCTTTGAGACTGAAAATACTTAACCCATTTTAATGTTGAAGAAACTGAGACCCAGAAGGCTGCAGGCACTGGTTTGAGAGTACACAGCTAGTAAGTGGCAAAGAGGTATACCTGGTTCTTAGGTGTTTCACCAAACTCCCTTCCTTCCCATAAGATGGGGCCACCCATTCAAGTCTCTCATCAGAGCCCTAGTAATTTGGCGCAGGAATCAGTCTGCCTGGGCAAAGCTGCACCTACTTAACTAACTCCAGGACCTCATCTAAGTTTTATCTAACTTCTGTCTCAGTTTTCTCATCAGTAAAATGGGAATAATAATGGCATCTTCCTCGTGAGGTTGGTTATGAGGAATATACAATACGATGCACGTAAAGTGCTTAGGACAGTTCCTGGCACTCAGTAAACATTAGCCAACATAGTTATCTCTAACAGGGTCTGAACAAACAATGGGGACTGATTTGAGGTCATTTATATTCTTACTCTCCCAGTGGTTCCAATGGAATGCCATTAGACATGATCTGGTCCAAGACAGGATTTCACAGAAAGGGACACCCAGGACCAGAAAAGTGAAGTGAGTAATCCAGACCCTCCAGTGTTAAGTAACTGAGTGTGCTACTATTAGCTGCACATTCTTTCCACCACTGTATCCAGCTTTTCTCTGGCTCCCAATCCCTGGGATCAACAGCAAGGTGGCCACGGTACAACCTTGGAAAAACAGTCACCTCTTCAGGTGCACACTATTCTTCTTACACATATTACCATTTGATGTCTCAGCTACCCTGGGACATGGGCAAGACAGTATTGTGAGGAAATGACCTCAGAGTTTAGATTGGTTCTCCTTGGTCCCATAGCAGAGCTGAGACAGGATCCACAAAGCTCTCTCTATAACACCTGGGTGCCTTGAAAAGCTCTGTGTCTCTGATGCATGAGATAATTACCCTCTGACGTGTCTCTGTAGCAGGCAGAAAAGAATCAGGCTGGTGGACAGTCTCACCCTGATTTCTCTCTTCAATCCCATAATGCCAGCTATTATTTACCAGCAGTTCATGGTTGGAGAATCAGTTTCATCCAGCTCTTCACTAGTGGGCCTGACCCTCTGAGTCTCCCTTCCAGAGCCTTAGGTGGCCAGGTGTGGGGACTGTGATAGAAGTTAAGCCAGTGAGACAAAAGTGATGTTGTCCTTTTCCCCAATTCATCCCTTCTGCCTGCAACCTTAGGGTTAAAATACCTGCCTTAGTTACATATCACACTAAACTGTGATGCCTTAAGAAATCTGAGAGCAACCAGAACTGTCAAGAGCTGATATTTGGGGTGTGGATTGGTATAGCCTCTTTAGAAAAAAGCCAAGCAATATTCTCCTAAGGCTAAACATTTACCTACCTTATGAGCCAGCAATTTCACTTCTAGGTGTATGTCCAGGAGAAAGAAGTGTTCATGTCTGATAAAAGACATAGATAAAAATGTTTATGACAGCCTTATTAATAATAGGCAAAACTGAAACCAACCTAAATATTCATTAGTAGGAAAATGGATTTAAAAAAAACATGGCAATATTCACTTCATGGAATTTTATACGGCAATAAAAAAGAATGAAACACTGCTATAAGCCACAGTATAAATAAATCTCACAATGTAATGATGAGATAAATAAGACAGACAACAAAGAAAACATGTTGTAGTGATTCTACTTACATGAAGTTCAACAACAGGCAAAACTAATCTATGGTGATAGAAATTATATAGTGTTTATTGTTGTGAGGGTTTCTACTAAGAGGCCTAAGAGTAACTTCTGGGATGATAGAAATATTCTGTATCTTAACCCTGAATGGTGGTGGGTACATAAGTATGAATACATACAAAAATTCACTGAGCTTTGCATATGTGAAATGTGTCTTTTGCTCTATGTATATTATATAAAAATGAAATATGTAAAAACAAATCCTTCCAGTTGGGTCACTAAAGCTCCATTCCCTAGAAACTCAATAATCTTGAAGCAAAAGCCCAGAAGATAAGGTTATCTTTTAAGTCAGCTTGTGGACATGCATACTTAGTAGATTCTTCTTTCTCAAAGACTTGATCCTTACACTGTCTTTTCTCCGAGCAGCCACTGGCATTTTACTCCCTGAGCTGCTGTTTCATCAGAATGAGAAGGGGCTATATCCCATCCATCTCCTTATCTCAGTACCTACCAGAGTGCCTAGCTTAGAGTAGATACTCAGGATGTATCGGTGAGCAGCTAAAGCAGCGGGTTTATGAGAAAATGAACATAGCACACACAAATATGATCTATGCTCACAATCTGGAAAGCTGCTGCTGGGCTATGAGTTGTAGGGACAATGTTTAGGCAGCATCACAAAGACCAGAGGTTCTCAGTGCAGGAAAATGTTGCTTCTCAGGAGACATTTGACAATTTCTGGAGATATTTTTGTTTATCATAAGAGGGGGCTTGGGGGGAGCCCACTGAACCTGGAACAATGCTAAGTGATATCCTGCAGTGCACAGGACAGCCTCCTCTCCAACACACACACACACACACACACACACACACACACACACACACAAATCATCCAACACAAAATGTTAATGGCTTTGAGGCTGAGAAACCCTGGTTCAGAGGAGCAGGTAGTAAACACAGAAAGAAAGCTTTGAGGTCAATTGGCTTCTCATGAGCTGTGTAACTTTGAATAAGTTACCAAACTTCTCAGAGCTTTCTCCCTTGTACAAATAGGGCTGATGCCTACTTTAAAGGTATTTGAGAGGATCAAATGATTTCAGCTATGTGAAGAGTGTGGTTCAAAACAGAAGTCTCGTAAGATTTGGTTCCCTTCCCTTCCCTAGAGCCACTGATGGGCAATTTTTTAAGAGAAACACTCATTAAGCATTGCTTCTTCTCCCTCTGCTTATGGAACTACTGAAGAGTGAGGCGCCTGTGAAGAATGCATTTTATTTGCTGAGTACATCAATAGCCCTTGTTCCTAATGAAATGTATTATTAAAAGATAAAGTCAACATATTCGGAACTTGGCCCCACATTGCATCCCAATGTAATCTGCCATTCTCCCAGCATTGCAGGTGTCCTGTAAGCCTGCCTCTGAAACAGAGATTCTGATTTCCCATCTCTCCCTCACTTTTCTCAAAACAGGCACAAACACACTGGGTTCCCAGGAGATAGGGAGCAGAGCTTCATACAATGCTAGCACTATGCGCAAGTGGCAGAAACACCACAAAGAAAAAGCCCAGCCTTGTTCTTTGCAAGTGGGAAGTCGAATTTCCCACAGGGCTCAATCTAAGGCTTGCTTCCTTCCTACTCCTCCCCCCTCCTTTATGTATTTCTAAGAGTGACTGGCCTCTAAGCAATCCTATGCTGAAATCTTGTGAACTGATTATTATTTTTGTTTGCTGTCCTTGGTGCTGAAAAAGTCTCACCATGCTGAGGGGGTCTGGATCACTTTTGCATTTCTATTATTCATACTGACCAGAAAGCATAAGACGGAACACTAAAATACATTTCACATTCCTGTAGAAGATGCATAATATGGAATATTTGAAAGACACATAGAAAAAAAAATAACAAAAATGACTAATATTTACTGAGAGTATGCCACTTTCCAGATGTTGTTATTTATCTTATCTCAAGGGGTTATGTACCATATGCTTCCCATTTTTCAGATGAGGAGAACTGAGGCAATAACAATCCATTAGCCTGACCTTCCTGTGGCAACCACATTGACAATGGAAAAAAGCTAGGTACCTTCACAGGCCAAACTGTCCACTTGGCTCTGGATCCCATCTTCTCTAATTTCTCAAAGAGACACTGGGTCTGGAGTCCTTGAATTACCATCCCTTTTGCAGCAGTATTGGCTACTGCACTATTCCCAGTCTCACACAAGTATGCCCCAGTATCTTTCATCTGACAGAATAAAAAGCAAAAGCCCTTGACCATCACATTTCTCTGGACATTTCTTCATCCTTTTGTTCTTTTTCAAAACAAACAAATGACAGTCCTCAAAAGAGTGGTTTTTAGTCACCATTCCCACCTCTTCACCTCCCATCTTACGTATTTCTTTTTTTATTTTATTTATTCATTTGAGAGAGAGAGAGAATGAGAATGAGCAGGGTGAGAGGCAGAGGGAGAAGTAGACTTCCCACTGAACCAGGAGCCGAATGCAGGACTTGATCCTAGGACCCAGAGGTCATGACCTGAGCTAAGGGCAGACACTTAACCATCAGAGCCACCCAGGAGCCCCTTACATCTTCCTTCAGATCACTCATCCACATCTTGGCCCTACTCTAAATCAGAAATGGCCATCTTATTGACAGATCCTATGCTTGCTTCTCTAAACTCTTATTTTATTGCCCAGCAACATGTGACATAGATAAACACTACCATTTTGGAATACTCAATTTTTTTCTCTTGATAGCTGCATCACTACAAAATCCTAGTTTTCCTCCTAACTCCACAGTCCAGATTCTCAATCTCCTTTTCTGGATCATCCACTTCCACTTGACTTGAAATAGTGTGTCACAGGGCTCAGCCCTGGCAAGCCTTCACATCTTCAAGTATACTCCTCAGCCAGGAAGTAAACTCATTCAATTCCATGGCTTTAAAAAACATCCATATATTGAAGTCTCCTAAATTTACATCTCCAGATCCAATGTCTAACTCAAACTCTAGACTCTCACATTCATTTGCCTACTCGTTCTCTATTTGGGTGACTCTATCATCTCAAACCTAAGTTTAAGTATCAGAATTTCTGATTTTCCTTCCAAAAACTATCATCTTCTCCAGTCCTCCTTAATTCAGGAATTATCACAACCATCCCATTTCTCAAACCAAAATCTTAGGGATCATCTCTAATTATCCCTCACAACTCACAACCAAATCTCCAGGCAAGTGCCATAGACAGAGTCTACCAAACACACCTCAATTTTACTGATTTCTCCCCAGCTACAATGCCACTATGTTAGCATCTGTATTATCCCTCCTCTGGATTGCTGAAATCCCCCTATTATATTTTAATGCTGTTTGAATAGATGGGATACATGTTCAAAAATGAAACTATATAAAAATACATATACCCTCATTCTTCACTGGCCCACTCCCACTCCTATCTTTCACGGTAACCAAATTTTAACTTTTACATATTAGCACATGATGCATCCTGTTCTCTTTTCACTTTACCATACCTTTAGAGATCTTTCCATATGAATACTTGAAGAAATCTTCCTTATTCTTTATGTAGTGCTTAGTATTCCATTATATGGCTGTAATAGAATGTATTCCAGTAATCTATCCTTTGACAGCAGGGTTTGCTATCACAATGATACTACAGTAACCTTTTATGTAGTATTTTTATATGCAATTATAACTATATGATAAATTACCAGAAGTAGGTTTGCTGAATCAAAGGGAACATGCAAAAGCCACTTACCTGATTCCTCTGTTTTCTCTCTTGACCCCTACGTTATATTTCCAAAGGCATCTGGGTGTTTTTAAAATGTGTATTATATTATGTCACTCCCCTAGCTCAGAGGCCTCCAAGGCTTCCCACTACATATACATTAGATTTAAATGCCTTCCTCTAGCCTACAAGATCTGCTTGTTTTGGATGATGCCTCCTTATACAGTAATCTCCAGCTGTTGGTCTTTATATTTCTAGAGCACACCCAACTGTCCTTGCCTTTGCACTTGTTCATTCCTTTGGTTGGTACACTCTTCAACCAGATGCTCACATTTTTCCCTCCCTATCTTCAGATCAGCTTAACTATCACCTCCTCAGAGGCTTCCATGATGTTCGATCTGAAGCCTTCCGTCCTGCCCCTCATGCTGGCACCATTCAAGCACATTGCCATATTTTATTTTTTTGTAATCTTACTGCTTCCAGATAGTGTCTTGATTTGTTTTGGCTATGTCTCCTACTAAAATGTAAGCTTCATGAGGGCAAGGGCTTGTCTAGCAAACTGTAATCTCTGGTTCTAGAACAGTGTTTGAAAAAGTCGTCCCTGACAAACACATATTTCTGGAATGAATGACTCTTATCATCTCAGTATGTTAACTGGCAGCACCTTTCCCAAAATACTATGTACTTTTTACATAGGTCAGATGGTGTCACACACATGATTTTACATCTTGGTTTTGTCCTCTAACAACACATTTAAAGATTTCTCCAGGAAATTAAAAATTCATTGCAAAGCCCCCTTTTAAGTGAATTTGGGATAATTTATCAAAGGCAGAGATTATCATTATTTCAGTCACTCATTTTGTTAGATGTTTGGGTTGTTGCCACAGTTTTTATTTGAATTAACACAATGATAAACATATTTAAGCATAGATGTTTGACTATAAATTTGAATGTTCACTAAGCCTGGATTTATCATGTTTAAAATGTTAAGATGATGGTAAGCCTTCACATACTTTTTTGAAATAGCTTGTCAGAAAGACTGCAATAATTTACACACCTCTCAGCAGTAAATCACCCCATTCTTGGTAGCTTTAATAGTTTTTTTGGTATTTTATAATTTGATAGATTAAATTGTTGTCTTCTATAACTAATGAAGTTGAACATTTTTTATAGGGAATCTTTTAGTGATTAATAACAGCATAGTATCAACATCCATTTCTATAGGCTTAGGAAGGGTTTGGCTTTATCAACACATCAAGTAAGCTGAATTTTCTGCAATGGAAAAAATATTAAACAACCTTATGGAATTACTGCAGAAGTACTGCTTCCTTCTCATCTACTTTGAAGAAAGATGGACCTCTTTTATGGTGCAATTTCCAGGAAATGTATTATACCCCCCCCACCCCCGTTTTCATCATAGGATATAATTTCCAGCACATTGCTACATCTTCCAAGAGTGAGGCATTTTTGAACCACTGGCAGATAGTTTTAAGGGCCCATCACAAAGCTTCTATGTAGGGACCTTTGTTTTGCATTTTCTCAGATCATACTTCTGTGCAGAACTTTGATCATTTAACTTACCCCCCCCGCAGAATGAAATCCATGAGTGTGTATCAGCAAAATGACATAACATAGCATGTCTCCTCTATAGCTTAAGCTAACCTTAAATCTTAAAATTTTCAATAACCGTCTCCCCAAACAAGGCATTTTATCCAATGATATCAAATTAGCACGTTATAAGGGGTGCTGCACAAATAGCTTACATTGATTCACAGATGACTTTAAAAATTCAGTGAGCCAAGAATCCCACATTATTGATTCATGCTAACAAAACGATGAAGCACAGCTAATCTTTACAACACACGCTGGGAAGAATGACATTTACAAATGCAGACAGACGGAAACCAATTGGACATAATTCTTTAAGGATTAAACTGATGGCTGCAATTAGATGAGAAAAGGTGAGCAGTCTCACTGCTGGGAATTGAGACAGCCTTCAGGGTCTGGGCCTAATTTGGTCTCTCCCTTGGTTAACCATGATATCCCACTGACCAGGTAGTTGAGTGGAGTTTCCTGCAGGTAGTCAAGTTTAATTAAATTGTTTTGTAAAGTATGCTGTGTTATTGCTTCAACTTGCTTCTTGGGCTTTTAATCACAAATGCTCAGAAGAAGGCCATACTTAGGATCGTCACAGTTGGATGATATCACTATAGGATAGCAGATGAGCCCACCAAAGCGCTTGTTGGGACAGAATACGAATATATCCCTTCCCATCTGATTCTTTGTTGGAATTAAATACTCTGAATCTGAAAGATGGGAAACTCCTTAGAATCTTTTTTGTTTGTTTCCTTTAAAAAAAAAAAAAAAGATTGTATTTACTTATTTGACAGAGAGAGCCAGAGAGCAGAAGCAGGGGGAGCAGCTGAGGGAGAGGGAGAAGCAGACTCCCCACAGAGCAGTGAGCCCAACATGGGGCTCAATCCCAGGACCCCGAGATCATGACCTGAGCTGAAGGCAGATGCTTAACCGACTGAGCCACCTAGGTTCCCCTCCTTTCTTTCTTTTTTTTTTTTTTTTAAGATTTTAATTAGGGATCCCTGGGTGGTGCAGCGGTTTAGCGCCTGTCTTTGGCCCGGGGCGCGATCCTGGAGACCCGGAATCGAATCCCACATCGGGCTCCCGGTGCATGGAGCCTGCTTCTCCCTCTGCCTGTGTCTCTGCCTCTCTCTCTCTCTCTGTGTGACTATCATAAATAAATAAAATTAAAATTTTTTTTAAAAAAATAAAGATTTTAATTTATTTATTGTAGAGAGAGGGAGAGAGAGAGCAGAGGGAGAGGGACAAGCAGACTCCATGCATGCTGAGCACAGAGCCCAACACAGGGCTTGATCCCATGACCCCTGAGATCATGACCTGAGCGGAAACCAAGAGTCTGCTGCTTCACTGACTGAGCCACCCGGGGGGCCTCCTTTCTTGTTAAAGAAATCCTTAAGCCAGACTCACAGCTCCCTATCATAGAGAACAACTCTGCCATTTCAGAGTGGTTCCAAGGTTAGCCTGATAAACATCTCCCAAAGAACAGAAAATCTTGATGACCTTCAAGATAACTCTGATTCTCTTAAAATTCATAATGACTCTGATTATCAGCAAAGCGGAACAGTAATGGAGTTAGAAGTGTTTTGTAGGCGTGGAGTGTAACAAAGCACTTGTGTTTGAAAATCAAATCCCCATCCCTGTCACTTCCTTACACAGTATGGGTTTAGTGCATGTTGTTCCTATGTCCTAGTTTCCCCAGCTCACCTAGATCTGGCAGGGTGTTTTGAGACTCTATTGGGATAGCTCAGGGAAGCTCTTCAAAAAATATGAAACACACCATCCTCAAAAGACTGTGGTCCACATTTGATTGTTTCTTGGTTCTCTCTTCCCTATCTTTCCAGAGCATTCCATGTCTTCCCTACTCTCTATTCTGCGCTTGTATCTGGGGAACCAGCAAGAATACACCCAAGGAAAAACTCTAAGAAGAGATACTCATTAGCATTTTTGTGATGGTGAGTAGTACTCTTTCTATGGAAAGTGAGCAAAAACCAAGCAGACAAAACCTGTGAATTATCCTGAGAAACAGAAGTGTTTATCCCATAGGACACAGGTATTGCCAAAAGAGCCCAAAATGAGTCCCTGACGGACTCATACTCAGACCTACTAGCTTCAAAATTCATAATTTCTCACCCTCAGAGGAGATGGCATATTTACTAGTTGAGGTAGAGTAGTAGAGCATAAATCCCCTCACTTTTGAAATCTGACCTTCATGGAGTCAAATCCTGTTTCCTGAACATTTGGGGCAAGTAACCAAGTCGCCTCTAGTTTCAGTTTCCTCACCTGTGAAATGGAGAGGATGATGGCCACAGTGTGACAGAATTCACAGTTCAGATCATATCATTTAGTTTCTGTCCATCTTTCAACCCTACCTTTCTCTGTGCAAGCTTCATCCTTAGGATCCAGGGCAGCTCCCAGCTTCTCCAGCCTCCCACCAGGTTCAAATCCAGCTGAAATGAGGAAGCCTCCTGCGAAGTCCTGGAGAATGAGGGGCTGCCTGAAGTCTGAGAATCCTGTTCCACCTGGATCCATGGAGTCAACACCTCCAAAGCTGTATGGATAGAAAGACAGAAGTGAGGAATTCCCAAACAAATAAGGGGCTGTGGCCTGAAAATGGAAAAATGGATGCACCAGAGGCAAAACACAAACACTGGCCATGTTTGCCCAAAGGAAAACCAATGGTAACACTCTATGCCAATGTTTCTTAAATTGGTTGCAAATTAGAATCACCTGGGAAGACTGTATAACTACAAAACAGACAAAACGCTCTCTCGGCTCTAACCCCAGAAAGGTTAAATCAAAATACCCTGAATGAGAATGAGACACTGGTGTTTTTTTTTAAGCACCTCAGCCAATTCTAATACTCTGCCAGGGTTAAGAACCCTGTCTATGCAGATTTGTATAGATATAGACTGTCATACAAATCACACATCTATACAGGATGTTGGGGCACTGGACTTTCTTTTGAAAGCTATTCTATAAAATCAAAATCAGACTGCTTTTCTAAGAAGTTAAAAGACTATAAATTTAGAAGACACTAGGATATTGCAAATGATACTATCTCCCAAGTAATGAGAGATCTTCAGAGTTTTAAATGATCTGAATGAGTTGCAGCCTCTGTTCAAAATTGGAATCAGCTAAAGTATGTTCGGATGTTGTCCAGTTTTTGTTTTCTTGTATATCTCTAATGATTGTGAACCCACCACTTTATGGAGGAAACAGAGTCCAATTTTGGAATCTTTCCATAACTCTGACTTCCTGAGACCTACATATTCTTTAGAATTCTGATCCAGAAGTTCCATAAAATCATTCTAATCTATCTCTGCCTCCTTGCACTTCTCTCTCCCTCCCTCTCCGCCCTCTCTCCCTCTCTCTTCCTCTCTCTCTCTCTTCCTCTCTCTCTCCATAGCAATCAGCACTTCAACTATTCTCCCAGTCTAATTTCCTCATCTATTTCTCATGTAGCAATATGTTGCAACTTTCATAGGGACCACACTTGTCTGGATGCACTCCAGGTAATCTGTACGCTTCAAATTGTACTCCTGGTCATGGGACACAATGCCCACATGTGTTAGTCAGAGCTGGAAGTTGATCCAGGTTCATTTTTAACTTCATTATTTTGCTGCCTATAATTTAAAAAAAAAAAGGTTGGGGAGCAGTTAATAAAACTGAGGGGGGATCCCTGGGTGGCTCAGTGGTTTAGCGTTGCCTTTGGCCTAGGACATGATCCTAGAGTTCCGGGATCGAGTCTTGCATCAGGCTCCCTGCATGGAGACTGCTTCGCCCTCTGCCTGTATTTCTGCCTCTCTCTCTGTGTCTCTCATGAATAAATAAATAAAATCTTTTTAAAAATGAAATAAAATAAAACTGAGGAAACTGGAAAAAAATCAGAAATAAACCCAAACAAAGGTGTTATGGCAATAAATGCAAATCTTAAAGCTCCTCAATGAAAAGTCAGACTCTAAGATGGGGTCAAGACTTGAATCCAGCCTTATGCTGTTTACATTGGCCAGACCTAAAATAAAATCACTTATTTGGGTTAAGTGCAAAAGGTTAAGCAAAGAGGTGCCAGTCTATTGCAAACAGAAGTTAAGCCAGGGGCTGCAAAATTAATGTCAGGCACTGTAGAATTTAAGTAAAATATCTTAAAATAGAACAACAGATTATTTTACACCGAAATATGCAATCCACAAGGCAGATTAACAGTCATAAATGTTTACTTACTGAAATCATTAAATATCTAGAGCTAAGTCACTAGCAATACAAAGGACAGATGACATAAACATTTTGGTGCTGGAAGATTTTAACACTCAGAATATTTGACAGGTTAAGTTGACCAAAATAAATAAGACTGTTAGCAATCTCGATAATATGATATTGACTGAATAGACTTCTAAATATTATATCAAGAAGATAAGGAAACTTCTTTCAAGAAATCAATTAATAAAATTTCCCAATTTTATATTAGGTCACACACACTCAAAACAGTGGTAATTCAGGTCACATTCTCTGAGCATGTAGAGAAAACACAGAAGAGTATATAAAATACAGAGAGAAGTTATGGTTTTCAGGGCATATGGAATGGAAAATACCCTTTAAAATCTAAACAAACAAAAACTATAAAAGCCCAAGCCTTTGCAAATTAAAAATGTCCTTCCTAAATAAGATGTTGTTCAAAGTAAAAATTAAGACACTGGTTATAAATTATTTGGAAATAACTTACCCGAGAAAACATAGAATACAAAAATGTGATGGTCCAAGATTTTAGCCTGAAATTTTATTATTATGCAAGAAAGGATAAAAAGAAATGAGCTAAGGAGAGCACATTAATGAGATTTTTTTCAAAGGCAGCAAGTGAAACTAAGAAAAGTATAAGAAAGAAATGAAGGGGAGATTTTTTAGAACTCAAAAATTTAAGAAAATGAATAACCTGTAGAGTGAATACATAAACCTGAATGCTCTTTTATTTGTAAACAGAAACATTAAAAAATTAGAAAATAGGATAATAGCAATACTATGAGTTTTGTGCCTGGCAATGGTTAGCTCTAATTAACAATGTTACAGGGATAGTACTGTTACCTTTATTTTACAAATAACGAAATTGAAGAGAATTGATGAATCCAAGATCATGCAGCAGAGGTGAGATCAAAATCCTGCCACCCTGTTCCATGACTCACTTCTGACCAATGCTTTAGTTAAACTCTCAACACAAGGGAGAAATAGAATAAAAAAACTATAAATTAATTAATTATACTAATGCAATGTATAATAAATACATAACCAGATACCAAATAAATTTGAAATTTTTAGTGATATTGATGGGATGTTCTAGGAAAATACAAATAATAAAAAATGGACTCGGGGAATTTGAGTATAACTTTGGTAGAAATTGGGAGTAAGTCATATAAAAATCACCTCTGCAGAAGATAGTTGGCCTAAATTATTCTAAAAGTTAACTATATCAACACTTTCATAAAGTAAGTCCCATGTTATGTTAGAAAGAAATAAAAAGAGATATGTCCTAATTTCTTTAGTGAGGATGGCATGAGTCTGATGCTAAGACCTAATAACTATAGCCAGAGAAGGAGAAGTTCCAGCCCAATCTTACTTACTGATATAGAGATAAATACGCTAAATAAAATACTAGCAAACCCAACTCAGCTATGCTTTGGAAGGAAAATTTACCATAACCAAGTAGATTTTACTCCAGGAAACCAAGGATGATTTACTATCAGGAGTCATTTAATATTTAAAACTCTATTAACATAATTTATCATATCAGTGGCTCAAAGAGGAAAGACTATAATCAAATACCTAAAGGTTTTTGACAAAAGTCTCCATTCATCTCTGACTTATTAATCTTGGAATAGAGAAATACTTTGCTAACCTTTAAAGAACAGCTCTCACAAAGCCAATACTTTGCCCACCTACAAACACCAGAAATACTCTCACTAAAGTCCTGGAGAAAACAAAGGTCCTTGCTTTTCAACAGTTTAGATACTTAAGAAGATAAATTTAAAAAAAAAAAACTATTAGGTTACAAATTAAAATGACAATAAGCTATCACACCTCACCTGTGAGATGGCTATTACCAAAAAGGCAAAAGACAACAGGTGTTGGCCAGGACATAGAGACACTGTAACCCTGATACACCATTGGTAAGAATGTATATTGATGCAGCCCCTATGGAAAACTGTATGGACGTTTCTCAAAAAATTACAAGTAGTACTACCTTCTGATCCAGAAATTCGCTTCTGGGTGTTCATCCAAAAGAATGGAAATCAGGATCTTAAAGAGATACACACATTTTCATGTCATTACAGCATGATTCACAGGAGGCAAAATATGGAAACAACCTAAATATCCATCAACCGATGAATCCATCAAGAAAACACACACACAGACACAGACACACACACACATCTACATATAATGGAATATTTTTCAGCTTAAAAAAAAGAGGAAATCCTCCCACATGCAACAACATGCATGAACACTGAGAACATTATGGTAAGTGAATAAGTCAATCATGGAAGGACAACACTATGATTCCACTCATATGAGGCATCTGAAAGAGTCCCACTCATAGATTGTCCCACTGATTGCCAGGGGCTGTGGGGAGGAGAACAAACTGTGAGCTGCTGTTCAACTCATAAACGGTTTTGCAAGATGAGTATGTTCCGAAGATGTGCTGTACAATGGCGTGCCTACAGATAATAGCACTGTACTGTACACTCAGAAATTTGTTAAGAAGATAGCTCTCATGTGAAGTGTTCTTTCCACAATAAAGATGTAATTCCCTATTTATTAAAAGAAAATAGAAATTCCTGGATGCTTTGAGTTTTATATAAGGGTTCAGAATCAAATATAATTTTTTTTAATGTCAAAAAATTCTTTAAGATTTTATTTATTAATTTTAGAGAGAGAGATAATGGGAGGGAACATGAGCAGGGGTGTGAGGAGAGGGAGAAGCAGGCTCCTTGAGGATCAGGGATCCTAATGCAAAGCTTGATCCCAGGGCCCCCGGATAATGACCTGAGCTGAAGGAACACTTAACTGACTGAGCCACCCAGGCACACCCCCCCCCCCCACCGCCAAAAAAAAAGCGTCTTTAAGGTTAGCTTAGCACACACACTGACATTAAATTTAGGTCTGGATCCCAGCTGCATCATTCACTAACAATCGAACACCATTTTTTAAAAAATTACTTGGCCAATATGAGTGTCAGTTTCCTGTGTCCCAGGAACAGTGAACCCGCCCCATAAAGGACAGTGAGGATTACAGAATCATACACAGGCAAAGCCCTTGGCATGGGGCCTGACGCACGGTGAAGGCTGAAATCACAACTGCTTTTAGGATTAGTTATGAGTAATCTGAGTGTAGCTCTAGAAAACAACATAAGTCAATTGGAAAATAATCAGAAGTACAAAAAAGTTCAATAAGATAGCTGGAGGCAATGTAAAGACATGCAAATAGCAGGGAAAATTAGTTAGAAAACCAAAGTCCCCAAAAGGACTCCTGCTCCCTGTTGCCCATACTTTGCGGAGTCCCATCCCTGCCTGGTGATGACGTGGAATTATCATTTAGATTCCAATCAGTCATCAGTCTCTTATGGAAGCTTTGGTCAAGTTCCTCCAGGTCAAGTTCCCTACCATCTACTCTTTTTACTAGAGCATCTCCTTGCAGCTTAGCCAAGCAGAAATTCCATATTTATTTGTGGCATTATTGGATTAATGCCCGGTCTCCCCTCAAGACTTAGGTTCTCAGACTATGCAGCTTCTAAAAATTATGTTCACATAAAAGGATTTAATGTCTACATGCTATTTATATTATTTTAAAATACATCCTATCAGTATGTAACTGTACAATACTAATTTTTAAAAGCACACATTGATACATGCATATATAAAAGAATACAAAGATAAGCACCAGCACAGCAACATATTAACAGTGATACAAGATATCTTATTTTAGCTTTTCTTTCTTTTTAATAGTCAACAACACTTTCACATGTTTAGTATAAACTAATACTTTCTCTCCTTTAAATGATGCACAGGGACTTATCAAATATCTGAATTTCCCACAAACTTAAAATAGATGCTTTTTTTTTTTTTTTTTTTTTTTTTTTAGTTTTTAACCATCTAGTGACAGGTGTTCAGTGGCCAGTCACTGATGCGGACCACATATAAACACGTGTATTACCTAAAAATGTCTCCTTTCAGAAGGTTATCTTCCTGGCCAATAAAGTATCATTTATATAGGAGAGAACAAAGAATTGAATATATAAAGAAAGTGTCAGTACTGATGATGAAAGCTAGAGAAATATTTTAACCTATTGAATACAGGCACGAGCCCCCACAGAATCACAGATGCACACACCTAATGGCCCCAATGCCATTAGGTCATCAGGTACACACTGAGCATCTACCATGTGGCTCAGCCCTGTGCTAGCTGCTCTGAGGGCTTATTCCCTGTCCTCAATGAAGTCATTGGTGACTGAGACCAACACATCTAGGAAAGAGAACCAAAAGCATAAAATGGGATGGAAACACTTGCAAACAAGTGGTAGACAGTAGCATTGCACATTCTCAGAGCTAGACCTTCCCACCCAACATGGGCTGCCAGCAGGACTCCCGGTGATGGTGTGAATCAACAACCTTGCTGTTTCCATTGCACTAGCATAAACAGAAGAGTGGATGGAGGCACTCCCAAGCTAAGAAAACACCTGAATCAGGTTCCACTCTCTTGCCACCTACCCACCTGGCACATTGCCTCCTAGTCTGACTGCAGAGCCTCTGCACTTGCCAAGCACTCCTTGAAATGTACTTCTTCCATCTTTGGCATTTGGTTCTGCTTCCTTCCCCTGCAAGAAATCTTCCCTGGCCTCCCATGCCCAAGGCAAGCACCCCCCTCTATTCTCCTAGTCTCTTGTGACCTTTCACTTATTGATCTTGACACCCTGTACTGCATTTTGTCCTCCACTTCTCTGATTCACCCACTAGGTCAAATGCTTGTGGTCATGTTTTATGTATCTTAACATGCCTGGGTCCCAGCTCTATGGTCCTGAACATACTCTGGGCTAAGGATGTCACATTTTCACTGAATGAAGGAAGGAGGGAACAGATAGATGAAATCCAGCTCTGGAAAGCCTTACAACCTGAATTACCTTTGTTCAAGCATTCCATGTACCTGAGATGTCCTTCACTCAACTAATCTCCGCATGTTTAAATTCTAATATTCTTTAAAGGTCTTAGGACAAATGCCACGTACACCATAAAGACTCCTTGGTTTCTGAGCTAGCAACAACCTCTTCTAATTCTTATAGTCCTTTATCAGGATTTCTCATACCATTCTACCCAGATTTAGTGACACTTGTGAACATTTTTCTTTTTGAGAGACAGAACATGTGTGTGCATATAGGGTGGGGAGCAAGGGGCATAGGGAGAGAGGGAGAGGGCATGTCAATAGACTCCATGCCCAGCACAGAGTCCAACACAGGGCTTGATCTCACAATGCTGAGGTCATGACCTAAGCTAAAATCAAGAGCTGGACACTTAACCAACTGAGCCAACCAGGGGCTCCAGTACGGACATATTTTATACACCTCCCGCATTAATTGATACACTCTGTGATGACACAGCCTCTGTGTCTCCCCTATTGTTGGTTCTCTCCTAGCCACCATCACACTGTAGATAACAAATAGAGGGTGGGCAGATGGATAAATGCAGGATTAGTGGCGTGGAGATGTTGGTCTAGTGTTCATTCCCCTATGACTGGACTTGGCAAATTGAAGCAGAGCAGAAGGGGAAGTGGTAAAGACAAGTTCCTGGATCTTATTCAGAGCTCAGATATTCCCATCACTGCCATCTTTTATGGGTCGTGTTTTCACTCAGCCTATCAGGAAATGTATGTGATTTCCTGTAAGGATCTGAATGAACTTAAGGTGTCAGAAGAAACATGGGACTGTCATCTGGAGGAATGTCACTGGTGAAATTCTTTCTGGAAACCCATCCTTCCAGGAGAGAGATACATGACATCCATACTCTTTCTCACCGAAACACATCTCTGAAGAGAGAGGAGTGGATGGTCTCAGGTGAGGGGATGGTTGTTCTTGCTCTATAACTTGGGGCCTCCCAGACACACTGCTTCTCTCCTGTCTAGGCTGGATCTTGGCAGTTCCTGCAGCAATGAGGGGAGTTATTTTGGTGAGGCAGTTGATATGTGGCTAGTCCTCCTACAGATCAGCAATAGCTGCTTGAAATGTTAAATGTCTCCCAGATGGAGATACTTAGCATTTGTAGGAGGAATAATTTGGAGGAGAAAAAAAATGCATTTGTCTTTTTGGCATCCTGTGGATTCCGCTAGAGAAGAAAGAGAACACTGTGATTCCTGCCATCCACATGTCAGTATTTTCTTGGAATTTTGCACGTCTCCATGACTGTGCTACTTCTTCTTCTAGGGGTATCAAGTTTTGGATGTGCCAGAGCTCAAGGGAAAGGTGTACAGAACTGAGTCTCAGAGGTCAGACAGTTGCCAAATTTAAGCCTCTTGTCCACCAGGGGCAAAGACGCTAATTGTGTGGACCAGATGGTTTTATCTTTGGGTGTGATCTCTTATGTACAGGGAAGGTTGCCCATTTAGGGTGGACTGGTCTAGAACACCAGGAGTTAGGATGCATGAGTTCTGGCCTTGCGTCTGCCACTAACTTTGTTTGTGGCCATGGGCAAACCACCTTATCTCATAAAGCCTTGTTTTTCCCACCTGTGAGATAAAGGGGTTTGGTTAAAAAATCTTTAAATCCCCCCTCTAAATGAAGAACAATGCTATACTCTGCTACGACAGAGAGACACTGAGTTACATTATTGTAGGGAAACATGGACTAGTCCTTCAACTAGGAAGGGAAGCTTCATTGAATTGCCCATCACACCCACTACTCATGGAAGAGATAAAGTGCATCACTCACAGGCTGAATCGGCATCCCTTTCTTTCTTCTTTTCCAAACACCATAGCATTTCCGGGGCTCATCAAAAAAGCTCCCTAGTAAGTCATACCTTTGAGTAAGCACCTGCTTTGGCACTTGACTGAATAAAAACAGATGGAAAGCTGAGCAATAGCCCTGAAGACCTGCAACTGAGTCGCAAATGTGCTCCCATGACATTGAGGTATGTGAAGACAAGTGTACCTTATTTACCTTCTATGACTAGTCTCACATCTTTTAGGAATTCCCATCTCCTGGTGAATCAGTAGGTAAATGGGAGCAAGGGGCTCAACTTAGTCCAATACAGTTAAGCTTGGTCCCATTCAGGAATGTAAACAATTTTCATAGGAAACTCATGTGTCTTGTTTGTTTGTTCGTTTGATAATGTGGTCTTCCCAATTTCCTTCCTCTTCTCCTGATCATTCCTGAGAGATTCTGGCACTGGAGAGAGAAGAAGGTGACCTTGGGTGCTTCTGTACGTCTGGCTCCCCTGCTCTCTGCAGCAATGCATTGTGTCCAGCTGGTCACTGGTCACTGATCAGAATCTGATAGAGAATTCTGGGGCTGTTGGATTCAGAGACTTTCTTCTCATTTTTTTCAGGACCCAGATTCTGACTTGACACCACATTGGGCTGGTTATACTTGATTTCAATGTGGTCCCAGCTCCAGGAATCCTGTACAGTGGCCCCGAGTAGCATGGCCATTTCCACATAATGGATTCTTATCTACCCTCTTCCTCTTTCATTCAGGACACACAGGAAATATTATTGGTCCATTCTATGACATGGGACTCTAGTGTCACTCGGAATGCTGACTCAGTCTCTGTCTATGTGTCTCTCTCTCTTCCTTCCAGTCTTGTTACACTGCTCTATCACCTTGACATGGAAGCCCCATATTAATATAGGGGCCCAACCCATCTCCAGGCTTGGTCCTGAAACATATGGGCAGGATCCATGAGTCTCTCAAGATCCTTTTACTTAGCTTAAGCCATTCTGAGCCAGAAAAAAAGGTGAGGAGAGTGGAGGGATTTCTACTTTTTACATCTTATGAGAATTTCACTTATATTTTATCCTGCTCTTTTTTGAGGGATAAAAGTTTTTTTTTTTTTCTCTTGTTTTCCCCTGGGGCTCTAATGGTCAATGGCATTCTGGGAACATGATTCTTGTGGTAGAAGATGAAAACAAATAATATTTTTAAATACTATTTCCAGGATACCTGGGTGGCTCAGTGATGCTCAGAGCATCTGCCTTCGGCTCAGGGCGTGATCCTGGGATTGAGTCCCACTATGGGCTCCCCGTGGGGAGCCTGCTTACCCTCTGCCTATAACTCTGCCACTCTCTGTGTGTCTCTCATGAATAAATAAATAAAATCCTTTAAAAATATTATTCCCATTACCAAATTAGTTCTCCATTTGGTGAAACAGATTTTCTTGATTTGGGGGTGACTCACGTCCCCTCTATGAGCCTTACAAGCATAAAATGAGGTGGTTAGAACTTATGTCCACTAAAAGCCTTTCCAGTTCTTATGTCCTGGTCTCATTCCAGTTATGAGGTGCTGTGGGAGGCTCCCAACAATCTGGAAAGCCAGTCATTCCATTCATAAACCATGTTAGGGTACTATTTAATTTCTTTGGCCTCTCAGCTATGAAAGTTAGCTTAACAACCTTTGGCCTAGCTAAACTCCACCATGAGTTGTACGCAACTTAGTGTTACCATTATTTGGGAGAAAATAAAGAGGAGGAGGAGAGAAACAAGATGGTATCCAACAGGAACAATTAAGCTCCCTTCTCACCGGCAGAAGCCTGAAGCTGGTGAAAATGGACAGGATCACAGACACATCGACACAGAGGTCCTGGTACACTCTATTGCAATGATGTAAGGGGGGATTAAGTCAGGCAGAACAGAGAAGTTTCACAATTAATTTTAAGATTTTGAAAGATTTTGAAAGCTGAAAGACTTGAAGCTATGATAGACACACACATACACAAGATCCATTCAGAAAAGTTGAGTTGAGCGGCAGTGGCTAGGGAGTGATGGTTGTTCTTCAGGTTGAGACTGTGTCAGTTATTCTAATGTGTGTGTGTAGTCTCTGTGCTTTACACACATACATTGTCCAGGATTGCTTTTTTAATAATAACAAAAAGATTGTGGTAAGTGTGAATGTCACATTTCAGCTATTCTAAGTGAGGATGGGAAGGGGACCATACTGCTCAGAAAAATGAAAAAAACAAAAACAAAAACAAAAACATCTCATGGGAGAATGTACTGTTGAGTTACAATGCTCCATTCTCTTGCCCAACCGGAAATATTTATTAAGGCTGCTGTGTGCTAGGTAATCTGCCAGGTGACGAGGGATGGTACTACACAAGCCAGGTGCAGTTCCTCACCTTGCAAACGTTATAATCAGGTAAGGAAGTCAGAAAAAATAAGCGAACAATTCCATTTCAGCACAGTTGGTGCTAACACAGAGAAGTAGAGGGGGCTTCCATAGAAGCCAAAAGCTAAACACCTAACCTATCCCTTGGTTGGGGAGGTGGGCTGTCAGAGAAGGCCTCGAGAGGATGTGGACTTTGAGGAACAGAACTTCTAGTGTTCCAAACTGGCCTGGGGGAGGGTGCTTTCCACTAAAAAGAGACAAAGGAAGCCTCTGATCCTCCAATTCCTCAGTATCAGTCCCAACTACATTTGAGTTGTCCAATCTTTTCCCCTCCTAATCTGTTTATAAACACATAGGTGATACTTAGAGCAGCCCTGCACTGCTGCCTTTAATGGCAGAGTAGAAAATAAGCTTGGCATTTCTCGGGGCAACCCAAACTATGAAAATTCCTGCTGACACTTGAAACAGCAAAACTTATAAAGATTTGGATTTCTGGCATCAAGCCCATTTTATTTATTTTTTTTTTAAAGGGAAGGAGATTAAAAAAAAAAAAGGAAAAACCCACTACAAGAATGCCTTAAAATTCCCTGGTTCCCAGTGCAGTCAGACATCAATAATGTATTTTAAGGCTGCGGATTTCTCATTCTTTGCTGTCTTCGGGTGGTCCTCCGGGGGCCACCATATTGAGTTGCAGCAATAAGCATTGTGGCCACAACGGGGATCATGCCTGGAATCATGCAGTGAGTAGCCCACGGCCCCCAGTCTCATTGCCTTAATGAGGGACTCCAAGAGTTTATTGCACACCCGACTCACTCTAACCAACCTTATAGGAGGCTCATAAGGGGAATATTATCTGTCAGAGGCTGGTTTTAACTGATTTTTACATGGCAAGCAAGGAATCACTCATAAGAAATAGGAACATCCTGAGGTTTTAAGGCAGATACTTGACTTTGGATCTGGCTCTCTGATTTACTTGGGCAGGTCACCTTCCCTTCTGAGCCTCAGTTTATTCTCCTGTTCAGTGGGAGCATTTCTTCCCTATAATATGATTATCTCAAAATTAAACTTTATATTTGCCAAATGCACACATTTAAAAAAAAAATCAGAGAGTAGTAAAAGTCTTATGAAAATCAGCAATTTCAACCTTCCTCACTCCTGAATCCTGCTTCTTGGGTCAGCCACTCTCTACTGCCTGAGCCGGTTCTTCTAATATTTACCTCCACATATTTATATGCTGTAGATTTCTCTGTTCTCATGTTTCTTGCATATTTGTGTCTTTCTCTTTGAAACTGAGCATTTCCTGTACCCAGGGGTGGTCAAATTGAAGAGCAGGACTCTAGGAAGCCCTCTGGGAATTCCATGCACACAGGGTCAGGGTGTTGGTGGATGGACTTCTTTGTAGGGTGAGGAGGCAGTCAGTCTATTCATTTGAGAACCACAATATTTCAGTATCTTGATGTCTTTTCTCATGGATCTGTCAGCTTCTCTAGATAAAAATTATCTGAGCATTGGGTGAGAAGGAAGAAGAGGAAGCTCAGGGGCCCCAGTGTTTATCTACTTCTTTCTCCAACTGGCTGCTATCCCTCTTGATCCCAGGAGCCCTGGGCTTTTCTCATTTATTAATACAGAACTCCACTTCCAGTTTTTTTAGGAGGCAAGGTGGTTGTCTGTGTCAGGGAAGGAGCAGGGGACCTGGAGAGTCAAAGCTCCATACAGTTTCTAAGTCCCAACTCATTCCTTCCTTTTCAAAATCCCCGCTTTGCTACTATCTCTTCTCTGCAATGTCACTCATCACCTCTTCTGCTTTCCACTTTCCAGAATCCATCTCAGGCTGTCCTGGTCTGCTCTCCTGTTCTGGGCTTTTTGTCTTTGTAAGACAATATCTTCTAACCGCCCTCACTCCTTCCCTTCCTTCCTTTCTTGCTATCTCTCCAATGGGGTTTAAGGAAGGAAAAGAGATACATTTTTGTGGCAAATTTGCTTTTTTCCCCTTCCTTTATAAACAGGAGTGCTGTTGGAAGACCTACCTGAGGTAAATGGTTGATGTAGAGTGTTCTGCTCAATACCTGTCATATATTTAAGTGCTCAAAAAAATAACTGCACCATGCCTTTCATCTTCCCTGAGAACATTCTCTGACATCCTCAAAGGAAAGGGTCTTTGGCATGGGAGCTGTAAGATTTTTAGGAGTTTCTTGGAATCCATAGTGCCTCTACAGGGAGGGTGAGGAATCTCTGAAATGCTCAGTTTCTCCAGGTCAATTAGCTCCATTAACTTAATTAATCCTCAAGACAGCTTCATTAAGCAGGTATGATTATCATTCCCATTTTATGCCCATTGTCTTAATATCCAGGCACTGTAACAAGGGCCTAGAGGAGTCTGTCGTTTGGGAGGAAGGGAAGAAAGAAGAGACACATCCCTTGATCCTCTGCTGGTGACCAGACATCAGAAAAATACATCCACTCTGCCCTGTGAAAGCCTTTCCGAGGTCCAGACAGACACAACTGGGCACTAATTAAAGCAGTGAAAGCATATTTTATTTTCTATTTTATTCGGTAACTACTGACAGCAGGGGGAAAGTGGGACTCCATTTCATTCGTGCAGACACGATTTGGGCGCTTTAAAAAGGAAGAGGGAGCAGGGAAGAGAGTGGAGTCTCCGTTGAGTCAGAGAAGAGAAAATTCACAATGGGCTGGTCAGGGTAAGACGCGATTAGGCCACCTGTGTCTGCTAGCTGGCAGGCATCGAAGTCAGGATTCTCTCCTCCTACAGACATTGGGAGACAGAGGGCTTTATCCTTCTGAGCAGTACCTTTAAAAAGAAAGGCTCACAGGTCCTTATGAAAAGCACTTGCATTTTAAGAGATACATATCCACAATTATGAGACCTTTTTAGTAGATGGTCTAAGAAAAAAAGGTCAGGGGCCTACATCAGGTGTTGGCTAGAACAAACATGAAATCTCCCTGCAGCACTGAGCTTTCGCAGGCAGGCACTTTAATAGGGGGCTGAGGTCACCCTCAGGACATGGCCTTCTGCTTTTCGAAGCCACGTTTGGACAGAGCTATTATCTGCAGTTCTCTCCACCAGCTCCCACAAAGGCCAAGAATAATCGCCCTAGCACGATAACATGCATACACACGTGCACACACACACACCCCTGCACTCACCATGGAGAGTGAGAACTAATAAGCGAAATGATGGTCCCTGGGTATGCTGGTTCCTGAGCTCCCCTGCAGAGCTCCCAATCAATGCAAGGTTGCCTGTCTGCAGCTCTCTCTCCACTGAGTTACTCAGATTACAAATGAAAACCAGCCCCCAGAGAGTGCAGCACTCCTGGAGCATAGAAGGAAAGCATAATTCTTGCTTACACTCCGCTTTGTGATCAGTTTCTCCCCTGGTAGCTACTCTTGTAACTTCTTTTTAGGGCTGCCAATTTTATAAACACACACACACAATCCCACAGTCTAAAACTTCTACAGATCAAGTCTTTCTCATCCCTCCATGGTGTCCCCTCCCAGATTAAGTGCAGGATATTCTTTTTCTGTAGCTGTTTCAAATGGAGCAGCTCTTTTTATAGTTTAAAAAAATACATTGAATAAATAGTTATAACAATAACTACTATTATTGTTATAATCTCCAGTTCCTGTGTCTTTTTTTTTCAGTTCCTGTGTCTAAACATCCAAACACTGTGTCAGATATTATGCTAGACACCATGTAGACATTACTTCTAAGCCTCCTCCCAAACCACACCACTCATGTATGTATATCATTTCCTGATAAGTAAGGAAACAGGGCTCAGAGAGAGTAAACAATGTACTCAAGGTCACACAGCCAGCCTAAAGGGACTCAATCTCAGATATATCTGCCCAAAGAGCTCAGGTTCTCCCATTACGGTGAGGATATGATGGGAGCATATTATAGCATAAGAAGAGCTGGCTTTTTGATTGGACGTCATCACCATCAACAGGGATTCAAACTACATCGGATTAAAAATCCAGAGGATCCTCCACCGGCCCAAGAAATGCTATCATCTGGAACTCTCAGGTTTACCTGATAAGACAGATAGACAGAAGGAATGACGCCAACCTATCTCCAAAGATCATTGTGTGCATAAGCCCTTGGTATCGTAGCATAACTTCAGAGCATCTGGTAGGTAAGTAGAATTCTGAATGGTTTAATAAAATGCCCTTCCTCTGCCATCCCTCAAAGAAGGACCCTCAAAGGAGAAATCTCCTCTACAACACCCCTGACAGATGGTCACCCTGTTGATACTTCAATGTCTTTAGTCTAAAATGCTGACAGTCCCAGAAGATTGTTCTGTCATCTTTTATGAGCTCTAGCAATTTAAAATTTTTTTTCTAATAAATGAAAGTCTGCCTTTTTCTTCCTTAAACTTGTTAGTAATAGTAAAATAATAACAGCGGCGATTTACTGACAACTTACCTCGTGCCTAAGTGCTTTATGTGTTATCTGAGTTAATCTTCAAACCAACTCTTGAATGTAAGTATAATTATCCTCTTTTTAGGAGTCGAGGAAACAGACTTGGAATAGTAGAATGCTCTGTCTGGAATCACACGGATAAAAAGTAGCACAGCTGGGATGAACACCTGGCTCTATCAAAGCCTATGCTCTTGACCACCATGCCAAGAGGATAGAACAAACATAGTCCTTTCCTCCGCCTACTGCCCTTCTGATTTCCTAAGAAAGAGCTTGTGTGTTCTTTTTTCCCACCTCCCTCCCCTCCTGGCTCTTTCAACTGTTCACTTTCTGAAAAGATTGGCAATGGAAATAATTTGAGGTCCACATGCTAAGATGCAGAGCAAGAGTGGAAAAGCCAGGCTTATTTTTGTAGCATCCTAGTGTTTACTTGAGATGGCAAATGGAGAATATCTGGACAGTCCATCTGGTCCCATCTGGAGAAATAACATTTTGCTTGGAGAGCCCTGGGTTCTTTGGATGCTGGGGAGTAGAACAGTGCTGTGGCTACATCCCAGCTTCTCATCCTATGAATCTCAAGGGCAGGTGAAAGGTAAGTCGTCATGCTCTAGTGTGGCTTGCCAGAGCTGGATGATGGGGGTTCTGATGAGGGTGAGATAAAGGAGGCAAAATGGAGGCTTCACTAGGGCAGTTGGCAATAAGTAGGTCCCAACAGGTTTTCAAAAAAACCAGACTGCTGAATTAAGAGTAAGGGCTGCCTCTCCAACACCACACTGGCGACAATGGCTTCTTCTCAGTCCCTTGTACTCAGCAAACTTCCTCCCACCACATGACTTTGAACATGCTATTCCTTCACCTGGAAATGCTTTTCCTTCTCTTTGCCCCAGTAACTTCCATTAGTCCTTCAAACTGAAGCTCCAGTGGTCCCTGGATTTTCAGACCAGCTGAAAACTACATTTTAAGTTTTCCTAGTATGAAATACCTCTTCTTCCTGTGCTAATTACGTTTGTAAATTTACATTTATTTCTGTTTAATTAACATTTATCTTCTTTGTTAGGCATAAGCTCTGTAAGAATAAGCCAGATCTCCTTGTTTTCCACCATTGTTTTCTGATCTCTAGCAAAGGCTCTAGAATAGAGCAAGGACTCACAAAATGATTTTTGAATTGGAAGACAAGTGAATTAATAGGAGTAGAGGAAAAAAGCAAGTCAATGAGTGTGGCTGCCAGAGAAGCTAGGATGAGCATCAGAGATAGTTAAAATCACAGACACTTTTCATGGGGCTGTCACATATGATCATTTTATGCAACTGGGACCCCCTGGCTTTTGCACAGTGCACAACCCAGACAACTGTATTTGGTGGTTCTGCAAATGGTCCAAAGGGATTCCAAATGGTCCAAAGCTCTTTGCATGGATGTACCAGATCTATTTAAGAGTCAATGGTGTAGAATAGACACATTTTATCATTTGCTATCCTTTAAAGAAGTTCTTCTCCAATTAATATACTGGTTCTCACTGGCTTAGGTAGCTCTATAAACCCCACTTCCAATGCTAAGAAAGAACTGTGATATGAGCAAGGAGTAACTTCCACAAAAACCAAGCTGTCTTCACAGATTATGTTGATGAATCCACCTCAGAGATGATCAGCTTTATTTATGCCTGCCTTCCACCATGCTGCTTGGTTTCTGGATCCATCATCCTCATAGCTCAAATAAAAAGCCAATTGCTTTCCCTCTGGGAAATTCACATCTCTTATAAGGGTGATAAATATCTCCAAGTTTTCCATCCATATGAGACACTGTCAGAGTTCTCCTTCATGGGCCCAGTCTACGCCCCATTGACCTTGCAGATTCCTGATGCATAATGCAGGGAGGAAGGGAGCCTGGCTCTCTCTCCTTAAGCTCAGATTCATTAAAAGGCCTCAAAATAAAACTCCTAGATCAGCTCAGGAAATGAGAACCAGGCTCTCTTGGTTCTCCCCAAACCCCACCCCTACTATCAGACATACACTAGTGATCTGAAAACCAGGCAACATGCTCCTCTAAGTGGTAGACCTTATAAGACATGCCTCAGTAAATTCATGCAATTCATTTGGGAACACTCTCAGCCTTAAATAATAGAATGGCCAATTAACAAATAGGTTCCTCTTTTCATATAACAAGAAGGCTGCTGACTTGGTTCAATGATCTCATGGTCTCAAGACAAGCATCTCTGCAGCTCTCTTAGCTTCCCTTCATGGTCTGCTCTGCTCCCAGGCCTCATATCCACAACAAAAGTAACATCAAGCAGGAAACGTGTGTGTGTGTGTGTGTGTGTGTGTGTGTGTGCGCGCGTGTGCATGTGTATGTGTAATAATAGTTGTAGTAGCAGTAAAAGTAATGAGTAAAGGGCTATCTGCCTTTTATCAAGAAAGCAGAAACTTTCCTGGAAGCTCCACCCAGCAAACTGGTCTTGATCTCCTTGGTCTTATCTGTGTCACATGGCTACTTCTAGCTTCAAGGGAATCTGCAAAATCCAGAATTTTAGCTGGGTACGTGTCTACCCTCCAAAAAAATTGGGAGTTCTTTTAATAAGGAAGCAGAGTAAATCAATGTCAGGTAATTATCTCTCTGAATTGCCAGTGCAAAGTAGTTTAGCTAACCTGAATTATAGTCCTCTCCAACCATCTCAGCACTTGACAAGGACTTCTTCCTATCAAAAAAAAAAAAAAAGGCTCCCATAGTCTCCTTGGGAATTTTTCAAATAATACAATTGTAGAGGATAGCTGAGATATGCGCAAATTGTTATTCAAGGCTTTTACTCTCTGACTTTTCTATAGAAATGGATATACAATGTACTTTTCTTGGTAACTGAAATCTGATTTGTGCACTTGATGGTTTAAATAAATAATTCTGCCTCAGGACATAACCATCACCCAGCATGTAAATGGAGATCAGCCATGTCCTGGCGGGATTAGAAAGGGAGAAACCACCCCATCTCACGGAGATCCTCATTTAAACGTTGATTCTGATTCTGCGCCTGCCTTTCCGGGGTTTGTCTGCCTGAGCTCTTGTAACAAGTCTGATGGAAATCCTTCATCTCAGAGATTCATCCCATGTTGAGCCCGCATCTCTAGCTAAAGCAAACACGAGTGTGGAAGGGAATTTAAAAATCAGCCTGGTATTCAACAAGCTGGAATTGGAACCCTGGTCTTGCTGTTTGCTTGAAAGTTCAATAAAGTAACATTTGTAAAATATCTAGCACAGTCCCTGGTACAAGACATTCAGGAAATGTTACTCTTATTAACATCCCTTTAAGAAAGCAGAGTTGAAAGAGATTAAGACACTAAATTCTAATTTTCATCAAAATCTGGCAGAACCAAAACTGAATTTCAGAGAAAAAAAACAGTCTTCAGAGTCCTCTAGAAATCAAGTTCAAATCCTTTCTCCTCGACGTGCTGACTGTCCCCTTAGGTAGTCTGCTTGACCTCTCAGAGTTTTATTTCCTTACCTATAAAAGAGTTCCTCCATTCCAGGAACTCTTTGTATCTCTCTCTAATTAGCATTTCCACAGTGTTTTTGTTTTTCTTTTTTTAAATCTCTTCACCAGACTATCTTTTCTATTAGAAGGTGAGTTCCTATGGAAAGAGGCTTTTGTCTTATCTCTGTGTGCATCCAGAGGGTCTACTTGCAGTCCCACCACAGGGTAGGGTAATCTATTATTTGCCATTTGAATGCATTATTTGCCAATTGAATGCCTACCTTACTTAGTTGATTATTCATTCAACAAATGCACATACGTGCTTACTATGTGATAGACGCTGAGGATACATGTGTTAACAAGACATAGCTCCTTTCCTTTGGAATTTAGAGTCTAGTGGATGAATGCACAGAGTGACTTTAACTGCTTACATTTACTAAAATTCTACTAGATGCTGGATGTTTTAATCATATTATCAAAATACAACTTCCCTACAAGATACAGAATATCATCCCTATGTTACAGTTGGGGAAACTGAGTTCAGAGAATTTAGGGAATCGCCCAAGAACACACAATAAATGACTATATCAAGATTTGCACATAGGTCCATGGGAATGCAGCACTGAGCATGACCATGAGGACATGGCAAACACAATCCAGTTACCCACACTCCAGGAAACTGGTTACTGCATTACTACTGAGGGTCCCATTAGCAACTTCGGCCTTGTACATAGAGGAGGAGCAGCACATGACCATGGCAACTGCTCTCACCTCTACCTGCCTCATGGACACAGATGAACATGGATTTGCTTTAATCAGTCTGGAAGATGACTTGCAAAAATGATTGTGTAGCCGAGGCAGGCCTTATAAGACAGCAGAACAAACAGAAATAGCCTGTGAGACCCGCAGCCTGGCATAAATTACCAGGGGCCCTTGGAGAGCACAGCTGTATCTAAAGCACGTGATTGCACAGATACACACAGAGAACCTGTCAAGAATGTATGATGACTGTCCTTAAAGCTCCCTAAATAGGTACACTAGAAAAACATGTCTGTATCCTGCCAAGAAAATGAATAATGCTAATGATAACAATTACATTTATTGAGCAATTAATAGATGTCAAGCATGTGGTTAAGCAATTTACATACACGGGGTCTGCTTTTCCTGGCGACAGTTTTTTGAGTTGGATACTATCATTACTCAAATTTATGATTGGGGACACTGAGGCTTGGACAGGTTCAGCCACTTGTCTAAGTAATGCACTTGGTAATGGGCAGAGATCAAAATAAGGTCTGTGTGAGCCCCGCACTCTTCATGACACATCACCATAACCTTGACCACCACCCATACCTTTATGAACGGAGAGACAGACAACCATCCATATGCCCCACACCTATCGCCATCTGTGTCCCATCCTCACTCACCCACTGTCATCTCTCCCAAATCTATTTCCCCCTTCCCATCACCAGTGGCTGCATGCCCAAAGAAAATGATTTTCCTGCAATGTGATCATGGGCCATGCATCCCTAAAACATATTCAAAATATGCCCAGGCCTTTTCACACCCTTATGTCTTGCAATCCTTCCCTTCCAGGGGACTGAATCAGAAAATCCTTGGTTCAAGTATGCCTGTGTGGCACAGTTGGTTAAGGGTCTGGCTGTTGCTTTCAGCTCAGGTCATGATCTCAGGATTGTGAGATCGAGCCCCATGTCAGGCTCCATGCTCACCACAGAGTCTGCTTAAGACTCTCTCTCCCTCTGCCCTTCCCTCCTGCACGCGCTCTCTCTCTGTCTCTCTCAAATAAATAAATCTTAAAAAAAAAAAATCCTTGGTTCAAATCTAGACTTCACTCCTTCCTGCTGTGTAAACTTGGGCCAGTCATTTAAGCACTCTGAGCCTGTGTCTTCATCTGTAACATAGGGTATTGATATTATTTCCTAGAGGTTCTCATTAGGAGTAAATTAAGTGAAAAATTTTATGCATGAAAATTTGAAAGACATGAAAATGCCTTACACATAAGAGGCAAAATAATTGTTATTCTCTTTCTGTGGAGAGCGCATACTCATCCTTGAAATCCCAGATCAAAGTCTCTGCATTTTGTCACAGGTGGATTTTGTCATTCCACACTGTGTTCCAGGAACTCTTTGTTTCTTTCTCTAATTAGCATTTTCCACAGTGTTTTTGTTTTTCTTTTTAAAATCTCTTCACCAGATTATCTTTTCTATTAGAAGGTGAGCTCCTATGGGGGAAAAGGCTTTTGTCTTATTTCTGTGTGCATCCAGAGGGTCTACTTGCGGTCCCACCACAGGGTAGGGTAATCTATTATTTGCCAATTGAATGCATTAAGCTACATTAACACTCACTCATCCACGCAACCACCTGGAAGGGGCATGTCTCGGGAAGCAGACTCGCTGTCTTGTTTTGTGTATTGTCTCACACCCAGTCTAAGAGCATCTGTCCAAATCTAAAAGAAACCAAGAATGATTGGAAACACAGCGCCCTTCCTGTGAGCCCCTATCTTGTGCTCTGCACTAGCTGTTTGGCATATGCCTTCTCTAATTCTTGTAGTGCTCTTGCAAAGTTTCTGAGACTGGACTGAGAGGAGGACGTGTTCAATTATATCTGTAGTCTGTCTACATACTCTGCTTGTTAAGGGGGGAAATCTTGCTCTAGCTCAAGAGATTTTGTTTATTAGGCAATAATAAGATGCTTAACTTCATGTATTCACTTGACTGAGGGGAGAAGACAGACATTTGGTCAAATGTTCCAGTGTCTGTGAGGGTGTTTTTAGATGAGAACGGCATTTGAACAGGTAGGCTGAGCAAAGCAGGTTACCCTCCCTAAAATGGGTGACCCTTACCCAATCAGTGGAAGCCCTAAATAGAAGAAAAAGGCTGGCCCTCCCTCAAGTAAGAGGGAACCCCTCCTGCCTGTTTTGAGGCCTTTTCTGGTCTCTGAACTTGAACTGAAACCAGATGGGAATTTGTACCATTGGTTCTCCTGGGTCTCCAACTGGCTCACTGCAAGATCTTGGGACTTCTCAGTTTCCGTAATTATATGAGCTGATCCCTTACAAGAAGTCTGTTTCTGTCTCTCTCTCTCTCTCTCTCTCTCTCTCTCTCTCTATATATATATATATATATATATATATATATATATATATATATACACACATCTCTCCTATTGTTATATATATAGAGAGAAACATAGATATAGATGTATCTCCAATTGTCTCTTTGGAGAATACTAATATAAGCAGAATCCAAATGATGTTAAAATAAGGAAGAAAACTAAAGAAATGAAAGAGGCTTATCTGATAGTTTTAAATATCTAAAATAACATTTTAGTTTTAAAAATACTAAAGTAGGTGGCACCTGTGTGGCTCAGTCTGTTAAGCGTCTGCCTTCAGCCTAGGTCATGATCACAGAACTCTGGGATGGAGTCCCACATCAGGCTCCCTGCTCAATGGGGAGTCTGCTTCAACTTCTGCCCCTCCCTCTACTCATGCTTGCATGTGCTCTCCTCTCTCTCTGAAATAAATAAATAAAATCTTTAAAATAAATAAATAAAAATAAAAATACTACAGTAGGAAGAGAAGTCGAAAACCAGAAGAGCTTCCTAGCTTATATACCAAAAAAGCATTGGGGGCAGTGCAGAGAAATGGGAAAGATGGTTTTGTAAGGAATCATTCCCAAGTATGAGACAATGAGACAGAGAAACCAAGAAGTTTTATGAAATAGGTAGAAAATTGGAATTTATTCCTTTCTTTGTCATTTTCTCAACACTTTGAATGAAGCTTTGATTTGTTTTTTTGTTTTTTTTTTTTTCAGCTCTATTTCTGGTAAGAATGAGACATTATGGAAGACAGAGTTCCCCCAGGGCCCTGGTTATATGTGGGTCACAATATGTATCCATATTCTCATATATAAACTGAGCATTTGGGGTGGGTGATGGGTTATGAGAATCTCTCTCACTTTCTTTCTCTGCATCTTTCTCTATATTTATCTCTCTTTCCTTCTTTGCCTCTCTTTCTCCCCCCGCCCTCACTGTTGTAACAAATGTATTGGGCTAAGGATATAGAAAGCTGTTGGAATCAAGGTAGCTACACAGAACTCTGGAAAGTACACATTTACACACACCAGATTTGGAAAGCCCCATTCCTAACTACAATCCTTGATTTTTATATACCCACAAGGTGCACATCAGAATTGCAAACTAAGTTTCACCAACAAACTATATGCTTCCATTTAAGGACATTTTTGTGGAGAATAAAAAGAAGAAAAAAAAGAAAGAAAGAGAAAAGAAGAGAACAAAGAAAAGAAAGAAATGCTTTTTCCTTGTTCTCAAATCTGAATTCACTGTTGGTAAGGTCATGTCCTCATTGGAAGTAATGGGAGGAAAAAGTAGACAATTCTTCAATCACTCTGAAAAAAAAAAATCTGTTCCCAGCATTCCAGAACACTCATTTCCCAGCTGCCAAAGCTTATAAAGCTATAATAACATCATTGAGATAGCTCAGATTACTGTTAGCAAAGGCAAGATTTGAATCTGGGTCTACTGGACGCTCAAGTTCATGGTCTCAAACTCTCATCTCAGCCAGCCAGTGCTCAGTAATAAATTAGGCCATGTGACCCCTAAGCAAGGACAATCCCCTGTGTCAGCTCAGCTCTGAGAAGTCGCCCAAACAGTCAACAGTTTTCCCTTGGGGATCTGAAACAGAGCAGCTGATGCACCTGTATGACCAGTTCCTACAGGTCAGGTCCTATCAGATGTGGACTCAACTTAAGCTAGCTGTGAGGTCAAATAATGCTTCTGACAAATTCTTGGTTGGCAAGTAGGAGGCATGAGAGAACCTACTGAAATTTATGACAGAAAAAATATATATATCAGGTAATTCAGTCTCTTTGGTGGCTTCAGGTCAAAGATTTTAAGTCTAAATTTTACTTTATTTTGCTCCAAATAGAAACAGGCAATTAAAGATGTCCAGAGAAATTTGCTTTTGAGGTAAAAAGGTGCTCAGACTATATTGGAATGTTCTAAAGCACTCCAAATGTCAAACAGTAATGGTCATAAAAAGGTAAAGTTGAATGTTAACCATAAATTGCTGCAATTGAAATGCCATAAAACATGATAGCCTCTTTCAGAATTTTAATATTTGGAGAGGATTAGGACTGCACTGAGCCCTTGAGATGCTCTCTAAGACCCTCATCTCCAAATCTCTACAGCTGGTGAAACTGAGGTAGAATCCAGAACTTATAACCCAAATTTCTTGACTCTCAACTGGTGAACTCATTCATTAATTTTTGAATGTAGGAACGAAATATTTATGATGAATGACTTAATTTTTACCCTTATGTCATATTTCACTGACACCATTAAATATTTCAGAAACAATCACCAGAAAAATTCCCAGCACACTCCACAAGGAGAAAGACTTTAGAAGGGGGTCACAGCTGGTGTCTAGGGATACTGTCTAAGTCAGAATATGTTCCTAGAATATTATCCCTGGTTAAATGCGTTGGGGTTATATGCTATATTCCCTTCTGGGAGATTCTCGGTTCTCTCTAGCTAATTAAAAGTTCTGAGCAGTCTAAGAGCACACTTAGTATTCTCTGTCATCCAGCCTAGGGATCTGGTAGTGCTTTGCAAACTAATCCTGTCCAAGTAACTCCTGAATACCTCTTAATTCCCAAGCCTATGTCTCTACTTTTCTGAGAAAAATTGAATTCTTTAGAAATGGGTATATGACATTATTCCCTTCACCACAGGTAACAGGATATTTCCCAAAAAGGAGTAAGCTTAACATAGAAATCTTAGGAGAATGTAGGAGAACTGATCCAGAAATGCATGTGAAGTTAGGGAGCCCACTTACTCTCAAGAGTTTCAACTCTTTGATGGAGCCAAGAGGTCAGAACCAGTGGTGGCAGGAAGGGAGAATGAAGAAAAAGCAAAGATTGGAAGCGAAGGGGTAAAGGAATCTCTGGACATCTGCCTAAAGTTTGGAGTGACTTGTGAGGTTGCTGGTTCTCAAACTCAAGCATGCATTGGAGCCATATGGGTGGCTTGTTTGTTTAAACAAGAGTGTTGGGCTCCACTCCTAGAGCTACTGATTCAGAAGGTCTGGGTGGAGCTCGAGAATCTGCATGCCTAAAAGTTGGCAGGTGCTGCTGATACTGCTGATCTAGGAGCCACACCTTAAGAAGCACTGGCCTTGTGCTGGCTTACCTAGAATCCCTAGCAGGAATACTCAGACCAGTGGTCTATGAGCTTCTTTTTAGCAGAAAATTCTTTTGCCATGACATCTCTGTTGTCATCCTGGTAGTCATTTGCCCCCACCTAGCATCCAGGTTACATACTTTGGCCACATCATCTCAACCTTCCACGTTGTCTTGAGAATGGCAATCCAGGTATTTCCACTTTGCCCTAGACCTATGGCTGATGCTATAGCCAAGCCACAGAGAGGCCCTGCTATCATCTACAGCCAGCAAAGCTGTGTGGCAGGCAAACCGGGAGGCACAGCAGAAATTTCATTGTTCCTAGAAGATGAGCATCAAAAAATGTTGGCATAATGCGATCACTTTTCCTACATCTCAGAGTTCTGCTTCTTTTAGTAGCTTTCAATATAGTCTTCTCACCACTATCAATAAATTACCTTAATTTACAAAATACTTAAGAATGAGCCTCGCTACTCGACCCAGCTACCCTCCTAATCTAAACCAATCAGATTCTTGCTCCTGAATAATTAAACACAAATTCCAAAACCATTTCCTAACAGAAAGACAGGAAACCACTGGAGCCCAACATTGGAGCCCAATACTGAAAAGTGAGCCCATTTAATTCCTGCTACTCAGATCTGGGAGCTATCCCAGGTACAAGCTTCTTGAAGCCTACTTATCCAACTTTTGCTTCCCTCTACCCCCTCATTTCTCTTTACTAAACTCCTTTTTTTGCCAAAGTAAACTAGTCTGTTTCTAGGACTTAAAACCTGATGTGAAATTCTTCCAAATAAGAGATCTAGAACTCCATATTTCACCCATATTTAAGGAAAAAAAAAAACAGAATATCCCTGGATAAAGAAGGGAGTTGGTATCCAAGACCCAGGCTACTTAGCATCCATCACACACACACCCTGCCCCAGGAACACCCCTGAAGAATTTCTTAAGAACCTGAACTCTAACATCTGCTCATGTTTGAGGCTCACTTTGGCAACTAGCAAGAGATTACGACTCAGGTGGATCTAGTCATCTTTAAGGCCAGTGGATAAAAATGTTGCCTGTCTTCCTGAGGGTTTTAAGTATAAATTCTTATTTTAGATCATCCCTCAAAGAACCCTCCCCACCAAAATTTCTAGTTATATTCATGTATAACACCATCTCCCTGGCCCACCAGGCTGTATTTCTCATTCCATCAGCAGAGATGGAATCAGATCTTTGGCTCCATGATTACAACACACATCCAAGGTTTTGCTTCCTCCCAAAATATACAATAGGAAATAACAGCACAAACTGAGCCAACACATGTTAATTTCAGCATAAATTGTTAAAGAGCAGACATCAGCAAAGATGCAGCCGTGGAGGAGGCCCCCACAACAGAACCACCAGAATGCTTTACAGTGCAGCTTCAAATAGAAGTTGCTTCACAAAGGTTTCAAAGAAGGAAAGAAATGCACATAAATAAGTTTTGTCTTTAAAAAGAAGAAGAAGAGTTACCCATCCTACGGCTTCCTCTGCAAGATGGCTCAACTGAAGCAAGTCACTTTCTTCAGGAAACAAGCCCTCCTTACCAAATTTAGAACAATTTTGCCTCTAGAGATGGATGCTTAACTAGAGAGCATGGGACTCCAGGAAATCTGAATCTCAAAACTTGAGGGCCAGACCATTTTAGCCAGGAGACTGGAGGTGTGGACCTTTGGAGTACCAAACAAGTCCCTTCTGTCTTAGACAATCTGATTCCTAAACCAGCCCAGTCAAGCAGTTGGGGTATAGACCCTCTGAAGGTTAACCAATTCAGTAAGGGAAGAGGAACTCCAAAATCCCTACAGGTCCATCCAGGGGACAGAATCTCAGAACTAGGGTACCAAATCAGTCTATTTAGGAGACAGGCCACTCAAATCATAAAGAACCTGGCAATCCCATGAAGGAAACTCAGATATTCTGTGGACCAGTCTGCATTTACAAGAAAAAGGGGGCTCAGACCTCTTGGCGAATTTCAATCATGGTACAGAGATAAACGTTTTCTGCAGAAAAATTCCCAGCTTGGTACATTAATCTATAAAGGGACATTAAGGCTAGAAGGAGTTATCAAACAATCCATCTCCAGTGTAGTCCTAGATAAACTTGAGAATGAACCATTCTTGATCTAGGCTGGAGACAGAGAGAGAGAGAGACAGAGAGACCGAGAGAAAGAAAGAAAGAAAGAAAAGCCTTGAGTCATATTGAGAAAGGAGTAGAAATATGAGCACCCAGGAAGTGTGACACACTGAAAAGGAGTCACTGATCCCCCTAACTTTGTCAACACACCACCACCACCTCTTCTTCCAACCTCACCTTAGCTTCCATGCATTTAATTCTCAAATAATCACTGAATACATATCCGGAGATGCCCCTACATTTTCTTATAAAATGCCATTTTGTTTAGATGTGGTTTCTATTACTGGAAGCCAAAAACACTGTAACAGATTTCAAGATGTTAAGAAACACATGTGGTCTCCATTGTCTTATCCTCCTTCCCATTGCCACAAAGTGCCTACAAATACACACTGCTTCGTGTGAAGACATAAAAGTTCTACAGTTATGTTTTTGCATCCAGACATCTGTACATTTCACTGTTCACAAGCATTTTCACAGCTTCACTGATTGAGGGTCCTTGTATCTTTGGTTAAAGAGAAGAATTGTTGATGTGGTTACCCTAGTTTTATAGATGGGAAATAAAAGGCCTGGGAGATTAATCAGTTTGTCCCAAGATCTCTTAGCTCACATGAGGTGCAACTTCATTTAGAACCAGGCATGTCTGAGTCTACTCCTAACATCCACCTTTAGGACTTCTTCCTATACTGCCGTCCACTCTAATTCCCCCTCCCAATACTGTGTACTAGAACTGGATGCAGGCCCACGCCCTGCCATGGAATAGTTGTGTGATCCTAAGCAAGTTACTTAACTACTCTGAATCAGATTCTGCATCCATATGAAAGTCCCACAAAATAAGGGATTGGGCAGCTTGAATAAAATTATATCCAAGAATGTGCATTGCACAACACAGTAACCCAAAAATGGAAGGCCCTGAGGTCACTCATCGATCACCATCCTTCCATTAGGCCAGGTGGATTGCATTTTCATGAAGGGACACAATCACTCCTGAAATGTCAGTGGGGTTTTGTTTTTGTTTTTGTTTTTTTGCTTTGTCTCAAAAGGTCATAGTATAAGATGCTAATACTCCTAATGTGCCTGAGATGAGTCTTAATCTAATTCTCTAGCACAGATCTGCCCTGAACATACCCTAAGAGATTCTTTCTTCCTGAGCAGAACTGAAACTTCCACATCTGGCCTCAGTAGGTTTGAGATGTGGGCAGATGTCACTCTGAAAATGCTACCCAGGAAGGGTTAATTCCTTGAATCACTGTCAGCTTATCTACATTAATTACCACATTAGCCAATTCAAAAAAGATCACTAAGAGAATGGGACACAGGGTAGATAAACTGTGATGGAGATGAGGAAAGAGAACACTGCCTTAGTGTTATTCTCCTTGAGGGAGGATAGGATTCATCCCAGCAGGGGAGGCTGAATACTATGAGGACCCAGGAAGCTTTGAGAAGCTTCTCTGCACAGAAGCAGAGAGGGAAGTTTTAAGAAGAAAAGAGGTTCATGATCCAAAATCCACTTGACTCCTAGATCCTGATGGTCATTAATTACCAATGTGGTGATGGGTGAGTTTTTAGTTACTTATATTCAAAAAAGGGACATAAAGATCCTGCTCCAACTCCCTCCAGGGCTTCTGCAGGGATCTAAGGAGCTAATTAATGGAAGAGGAAGTGCTTTGAAAGGAATTGGGGTTGTTTGGATGTAGGAGGTTGGGAGCAGGAGGTCATCTGAGAACTCTCAAGTCTCTGGCTCAAGAAATCAAGTTCATGAGACAGAATACAATGAAAACACACACACACACACACACACACACACACACACACACACACTGGAGAAGAAGCATTCGGTGTGGGTGCATTGAGCTTCCTGAACTAGTGAGCTACCTAAATGAAGATGTGGGGCAGGCCACTGGGTCTACAAAGCTGTTGAGCCAGATGTGCTCAAGAACAGGACTGATAATCAGACATTGTATTCCACTGCTGGCTGGAGCTGCTCTGGCTCTGACAGCTGGTCCTCCACATACTCCATTTCTTCTCACTAATCCTCCAGGTCCTGGGACTCTCTGCAGGATCCTCTCTCATTCCTCTGCACATAAATCAGCAGAAGAACCATGCTGCTAAGTCCCAGGTGATAAATGAAGCCCTTCCCCAAAGAGTTTGGCCCGAGCCCAAAGCAGCAGCTTGCCTGTCGATTTATTGTCCATTTAAATCATTTCTTGCCTCTTATGACAAAATGTTAATGACAAAATATAGGTGATCCTCCAAGAGAGGGAAAAGCTATATTTTTGCAACTGGAAATTAGAAATGTATTATTAACAATGAACATTAATTATATATTTTAATGCTCGCATGGGAGAGGTGATGGGGGCATAATTTGCAGAGAGGTGCCGGGGAGCCCTGGAACCTAGCACGGTCATTTTATTAAACACGGATCCTATTTCCTGCATCCATGAATATTTCATTTGGAATATTTACTCCATCCTATTATTCAGTCATTCTTTCTTAGCTGAGCCACAGTTTTAGACAAGTCTTTTCTCTTTCCTGATCTTGTTCTTGAAAGAATGACAATTATCCAGAAATTATGTATGATTCTGAAAAAGAGTGTCCTGAAAACTGTATTAAAATTTACTCCATGCTCAGGAAAATCCGTATTAGCAATGGAAGGAAGCCCCATGTCCACAAAAGCTGTGAACAGCTCTATGGGAAAAGAACACCAGATGTTTTCAGTATTGTTAACACTTAACCCTGGAAAGACTTCCCAATAATCTAATTCCTGGGTACAGGTCCTAATGTTCCTCCACAGTGACCCGTTCTATCCCTATCAGAGGCCCCACTTGGACATCCCAATTGCCGGTGAATACGACACTTTATCTCCTTCCAAATGTGCCCAGATTCTCAACGGAAGGCCAGGCACAGATCCTGAAAAGTTGCACAGCTCATCAGAAATGAACATTTTAATGAATATGCAGAAATGTATACACATGTGACATGCACCCCTTCAACTATGATAAACTACATGAGGCCAGGCATGCTTGCATTTTATTCATTTATTTTCTTATTTTTATTTTTTCCAGTTTACATGTCTCTAACCTGCATTTAAGACCACTCCTGCTATCAGTGGTTCACATTAAAGGACATATTTCTCTTCCTTCTACTTCTGGAATATAGTATCATTCATTCCTCACAACCTCATAGCAAGATGCTTTTCATTTTTTGTACTATTTTGATAGAACTCAACTGACCTTCAGAGCAACTGAGAAATAAGCCCTCAAGTACACATGTTGGTACATGCTAGAACTGGGTTCAAAGTGAAGATTCCCAAGCCGATGTATGTAGCCACTGTATAAAAAACTATTCACATGTCCCCATTTTTGGGTGAACTCAGGGAATACAACACTCATCTCAGCTTTAAGCAAATACCATCTAGTTACAGCACAGTAAGTTTTGCACGTTACATCTCATTTAGTGCTCTCAACAATTGTTTAAGTAGACAGAGTTATTCTCCCTATTTCATCGATGATGGAAGTCAGCTTGCCCAGACATACACAGCTTGTAAGTGTAGAATCAGAAACAGAACATCTTGTTAACTCCCAAATAGGTGACTTTTCATGTTGGCATTGAAACGGCAGTCTCAAAGATGTTTTGATTTTCTTACCAATTGCCCAGAAAACAGCAGCTAACTATCTTGCACTACACCTCCTAAACTATTTGGTTCTTCCTTGTGCCAAACTATAGACTCAGGAGGCCCAGTCCTTGGCTCCAGCTTTCTGCCTCAGGGCCTCTCTGGGGCCTTTGGGGCCAGAGAAGCCACTTATTCTCCAGTCCAAATAAAATTCCCTGACCTAGAAGCCCAGTTTTGTCTGGGTAAATAAAGAACTCTATGGGAGAAGCGCCTGTAAAAGATTTTAACTCTGGCTACTTTTGGGGACATGTTAAGGGACAAGCACTCTAACGGATGCTCAGGGTCATCAGTGTGATTTTTGTGGTGAGTGCTAAGAACTTCCCATAAGAGTATGCCTAAAACCCTAAACAAAGGACATAATGTTTAATTGTGTGTGCAAATAAAATTATTCAAAACTCCCTGATTTGAATATAAAGTTCGAGAAACCATTTAGATTTCATGGAGAATTTTTAATGACATGAAAAGATTGTCACACAAGTGTGGTAAGGAAGGAAAAAAAGAGTAGGTGTGAAACTGTGCATAGGGTATGACATAGTTATGTAAATTATCTAAAAAGTGTGTAGGGTAGGTGGAGAACCTGAAGAGAAATACACCAAAATGCTAACAATGGTTGCTGACAGATGGCATTAGGGAGACTTCAAATTATCCTTTTTTTATACTTTGTTGAATTTTCTAAATTCTCTCCAATGAAAATATTTGCCTTTGTCATCATGGAAAATAAACATTTAAGGTAACTACAGTCTGTCTGGTGATAATTTTAAAACTTACATGGAGGTCTGACATAGATTTGATAGTGAACTTAAAAGGAGAATAAAGCTTTCAGATTTTGCTCCTGTGTCCATTCACTATTAGAGAGCACTTTCTTTGCATGTTTTCTCTTTGTTCCTTTCATTCAGAGATAATGGAGTTCGAACACCCATTTTAAACAAACATATCTGAAGGCCTGGGGCAATTACAGCCATCCTCCCAAGCCCAGGAAAGGGGAGAGGAGCATCTACTTTACCTGGCAGATACATATATTTAGGCTGAGCATCGATGACACTTCTTTGGACAAAGGATAATATTGCAATCACTCCTGATTATGTTCCTGCAACCACCACACTATTTGTCACCGTAGTGTGCTGGAAGAAGGAAAGAAGTGGAGATGTGAAACGTTATTTTAATTTGAACTCATAATATCTTTATGAAAGCCTCTTCTTCAGAATCGGAACCTCCTCTCCTTCCCATCAGATATTCTGGATTTGGGATATGCCACATGGCCAGCAAAATGTCTGAAGTTTCTGTGGGGCAGAGAGTCTGTCTTCATTTACATTTGCCCAGGATGTTAGAGGCATTACTCCAACAAAAAATAAATAGGTCCTGGGATTGTAAGAAGGAACACGTAATTTTCTAGTGACATTTTTTTCACCAAATATCAATGAGGAAAGTGTATCTTTTTTTATAATAAATTTATTTTTTATTGGTGTTCAATTTGCCAACATACAGAATAACATCCAGTGCTCATCCTGTCAAGTGCCCCCTCAGTGCCCATCACCCAGTCACCCCCACCCCCCGCCCTCCTCCCCTTCCACCACCCCTAGTTCGTTTCCCAGAGTTAGGAGTCTTTATGTTCTGTCTCCCTTTCTGCTATTTCCTACCCATTTCTTCTCCCTTCCCTTCTATTCCCTTTCACTATTATTTATATTCCCCAAATGAATGAGAATGTTTGTCCTTCTCCAACTGACTTACTTCACTCAGCATAATACCCTCCAGTTCCATCCACGTTGAAGCAAATGGTGGGTATTTGTCGTTTCTAATGGCTGAGGAATATTCCATTGTATACATAAACCATATCTTCTTCATCCATTCATCTTTCGATGGACACCGAGGCTCCTTCCACAGTTTGGCTATTGTGGACATTGCTGCTATAAACATCAAGGTACAGGTGTCCCGGCGCTCCACTGCATCTGTATCTTTGGGGTAAATCCCCAGCAGTGCAATTGCTGGGTCGTAGGGCAGGTCTATTTTTAACTCTTTGAGGAACCTCCACACAGTTTTCCAGAGTGGCTGCACCAGTTCATATTCCCACCAACAGTGTAAGAGGGTTCCCTTTTCTCCGCATCCTCTCTAACACTTATGGTTTCCTGCCTTGTTAATTTTCCCCATTCTCACTTGTGTGAGGTGGTATCTCATTGTGGTTTTGATTTGTATTTCCCTGATGGCAAGGGATGCAGAGCATTTTCTCATGTGCGTTGGCCATGTCTATGTCTTCCTCTGTGAGATTTCTCTTCATGTCTTTTGCCCATTTCATGATTGGATTGTTTGTTTCTTTGGTGTTGAGTTTAAGAAGTTCTTTATAGATCTTGGAAACTAGCCCTTTATCTGATACGTCATTTGCAAATATCTTCTCCCATTCTGTAGGTTGTCTTTTAGTTTTGTTGACTGTATCCTTTGCTGTGCAAAAGCTTCTTATCTTGATGAAGTCCCAATAGTTCATTTTTGCTTTTGTTTCTTTTGCCTTCCTGGATGTATCTTGCAAGAAGTTACTGTGGCCAAGTTCAAAAAGGGTGTTGCCTGTGTTCTCCTCTAGGATTTTGATGGAATCTTGTCTCACATTTAGATCTTTCATCCATTTTGAGTTTATCTTTGTGTATGGTGAAAGAGAGTGGTCTAGTTTCATTCTTCTGCATGTGGATGTCCAATTCTCCCAGCACCATTTATTGAAGAGGCTGTCTTTCTTCCAATGGATAGTCTTTCCTCCTTTATCAAATATTAGTTGACCATAAAGTTCAGGGTCCACTTCTGGGTTCTCTATTCTGTTCCACTGATCTATGTGTCTGTTTTTGTGCCAGTACCACACTGTCTTGATGACCACAGCTTTGTAGTACAACCTGAAATCTGGCATTGTGATGCCCCCAGATATGGTTTTCTTTTTTAAAATTCCTCTGGCTATTCGGGGTCTTTTCTGATTCCACACAAATCTTAAAATAATTTGTTCTAACTCTCTGAAGAAAGTCCATGGTATTTTGATAGGGATTGCATTAAACGTGTAAATTGCCCTGGGTAACATTGACATTTTCACAATATTAATTCTGCCAATCCATGAGCATGGAATATTTTTCCATCTCTTTGTGTCTTCCTCAATTTCTTTCAGAAGTGTTCTATAGTTTTTAGGGTATAGATCCTTTACCTCTTTGGTTAGGTTTATTCCTAGGTATCTTATGCTTTTGGGTGCAATTGTAAATGGGATTGACTCCTTAATTTCTCTTTCTTCAGTCTCATTGCTAGTGTATAGAAATGCCACTGATTTCTGGGCATTGATTTTGTATCCTGCCACGCTGCCAAATTTCTGTATGAGTTCTAGCAATCTTGGGGTGGAGGCTTTTGGGTTTTCTATGTAGAGTATCATGTCATCGGTGAAGAGGGAGAGTTTGACTTCTTCTTTGCCAATTTGAATGCCTTTAATGTCTTTTTGTTGTCTTATTGCTGAGGCTAGGACTTCCAATACTATGTTGAATAGCAGTGGTGAGAGTGGACATCCCTGTCTTGTTCCTGATCTTAGGGGAAAGGCTCCCAGTGCTTCCCCATTGAGAATGATATTTGCTGTGGGCTTTTCGGAGATGGCTTTTAAGATGTCGAGGAATGTTCCCTCTATCCCTACACTCTGAAGAGTTTTGATCAGGAATAGATGCTGTATTTTGTCAAATGCTTTCTCTGCATCTAATGAGAGGATCATATGGTTCTTGGTTTTTCTCTTGCTGATATGATGAATCACATTGATTGTTTTACGAGTGTTGAACCAGCCTTGTGTCCCGGGGATAAATCCTACTTGGTCATGGTGAATAATTTTCTTAATGTGCTGTTGGCTAGTATTAATTTTCTTTTTTTTAATTTATTTTATTTTATTTTATTTTACTTATGATAGTCACACAGAGAGAAAGAGAGAGAGGCTGAGACATAGGCAGAGGGAGAAGCAGGCTCCATGCACCGGGAGCCCGACGTGGGATTCGATCCTGGGTCTCCAGGATCGCGCCCTGGGCCAAAGGCAGGCGCCAAACCGCTGCGCCACCCAGGGATCCCTAGTATTAATTTTCTATTGGCTAGTATCTCGTTGAGAATTTTTGCATCCATGTTCATCAGAGATATTGGTCTGTAATTCTCCTTTTTGGTGGGGTCTTAGTCTGGTTTTGGAATTAAGGTGATGCTGGCCTCATAGAACGAATTTGGAAGTACTCCATCTCTTTCTATCTTTCCAAACAGCTTTAGTAGAATAGGTATGGTTTCTTCTTTAAACGTTTGATAGAATTCCCCAGGGAAGCCATCTGGCCCTGGTTTTGTGTCTTGGGAGGTTTTTGATGACTGCTTCAATTTCCTCCCTGGTTATGGGCCTGTTCAGGTTTTCTATTTCTCCCTCTTCCAGTTTTGGTAGTTTGTGGCTTTCCAGGAATGCGTCCATTTCTTCTAGATTGCCTACTTTATTGGCATATAGCTGCTCATAATACGTTTTTAAAATCGTTTGTATTTCCTTGGTGTTGGTAGTGATCTCTCCTTTCTCATTCATGATTTTATTAATTTGAGTCTTCTCTCTCTTCTTTTTAATAAGGCTGGCTAATGGTTTATCTATCTTATTAATTCTTTCAAAGAACCAACTCCTGGTTTTGTTGATCTGTTCCACAGTTCTTCTGGTCTCGATTTCGTTGAGTTCTGCTTGAATCTTTATTAACTCTCTTCTTCTACTGGGTGTAGGATCTATTTGCTGTTTTTGCTCTAGCTCCTTTACGTGTAAGGTTAGCTTTTGTATTTGAGTTCTTTCCAGTTTTTGAATGGATGCTTGTATTGCGATTTATTTCCCCATTAGGCCTGCTTTTGCTGCATCCCAAAGATTTTGAACGGTTGTATCTTCATTCCCATTAGTTTCCATGAATCTTTTTAATTCTTCCTTAATTTCCTGGTTGACCCTTTCATCTTTTAGCAGGATGGTCCTAACCTCCACGTGTTTGAAGTCCTTCCAAACTTCTTGTTGTGATTTAGTTCTAATTTCAAGGCATTATGGTCTGAGAATATGCAGGGGACGATCCCAATCTTTTGGTATCAGTTCAGACCCGATTTGTGACCCAGGATGTGGTCTATTCTGGAGAAAGTTCCATGTGCACTTGAGAAGAATGTGTATTCAGTTGACTTTGGATGTAAAGTTCTATAGATATCTGTGAAATCCATCTGGTCCAGTGTATCATTTAAAGCTCTCCTTTCTTTGGAGATGTTGTGTTTAGAAGACCTATCGAGTATAGAAAGTGCTAGATTGAAGTCACCAAGTATAAGTGTATTATTATCTAAGTATTTCCTCACTTTGGTTATTAATTGATTGATATATTTGGCAGCTCCCACATTTGGGGCATATATATTGAGGATTGTTAAATCCTCTCGTTGGATAGATCCTTTTAAGTATGATATAGTGTCCCTCTTCATCTCTCACTACAGTCTTTGGGGTAATTTTAGTTTATCTGATATAAGGATGGCTACTCCTGCTTTCTTTTGAGGACCATTTGAATGGTAAATGGTTCTCCAACCTTTTATTTTCAGGCTGTAGGTGTCCTTCTGTCTAAAATGAGTCTCTTGTAGACAGCAAATAGATGGGTCCTGCTTTTTATCCAGCCTGAAACCCTGTGCCTTTTGATGGGGTCATTAAGCCCATTCATGTTCAGAGTTACTATTGAAAGATATGAGTTTAGTGTCATCATGATATCTATTCAGTCCTTGTTTTTGTGGTTTGTTCCACTGAACTTCTTCTTAAAGGGGAATTTTAAGAGTCCCCCTTAAAATTTCTTGCAGAGCTGGTTTGGAGGTCACATATTCTTTCAGTTCCTGCCTGTCTTGGAAGCTCTTTATCTCTCCTTCTATTCTGAATGAGAGCCTTGCTGGATAAAGTACTCTTGGTTGCATGTTCTTCTCATTTAGGACCCTGAATATATCCTGCCAGCCCTTTCTGGCCTGCCAGGTCTCTGTGGAGAAGTCTGCTGTTACCCTAATATTCCTCCCCATAAAAGTCAGGGATTTCTTGTCTCTTGCTGCTTTAAGGATCTTCTCTTTATCTTTGGAATTTGCAAGCTTCACTATTAAATGTCGAGGTGTTGAACGGTTTTTATTGATTTTAGGGGGGGATCTCTCTATTTCCTGGATCTGAATGCCTGTTTCCCTTCCCAGATTAGGAAAGTTTTCAGCTAGGATTTGTTCAAATACATATTCTGGCCCTCTGTCCCTTTCGGCGCCCTCGGGAACCCCAGTTAAACGTAGGTTTTTCTTCCTCAGGCTGTCGTTTATTTCCCTTAATCTATCTTCATGATCTTTTAATTGTCTGTCTCTTTTTTCCTCAGTTTCCCTCTTTGCCATCAACTTGTCTTCTATGTCACTCACTCGTTCTTCCACCTCGTTAACCCTCGTCGTTAGGACTTCTAGTTTGGATTGCATCTCATTCAATTGATTTTTAATTTCTGCCTGATTAGATCTAAATTCTGCAGTCATGAAGTCTTTTGAGTCCTTTATGCTTTTTTCTAGAGCCACCAGTAGCTGTATAATGGTGCTTCTGAATTGACTTTCTGACATTGAATTGTAATCCAGATTTTGTAACTCTGTGGGAGAGAGGACTGTTTCTGATTCTTTCTTTTGAGGTGAGGTTTCCTTCTAGTCATTTTGCTCAGTGCAGAGTGGCCAAAAACAAGTTGTATTGGAAAAAGGAGAAAAAGAGAGGAGAGAAAGAAGGAAAGAAAAGAGAAAAAGAAAAAAGAAAAAAAGAAGAAAAAAGAGAAAGAAAGAAAAAAGAAAGGGAAAAAAGGGGTCGGGGAAGCAAACAGAAATCAAAAAGCAAAAACAACAACAACAACAAAAAAAAAACAAACACGGGGGAGTATCTTCTGATTCTGTATACTTGAAGTCCCTTGACTTCCCCTGGAACTGGTCCGTCTAGCTGGTGTTCTGGGGGAGGGGCCTGCTGTGCTGATTTTCAGGTGTTAGCACTTGGGGGAGCTGCTCTGCCCCTGCCTGGTGCAGGGCTCAGTGGGGGTTGTTTACCCCGTGAGGCCGCAGGAGGAACAACTCCAGTGGTGGGGCCAGCTCTGGAAACCTGGGTTCAGCCCCTGCAGGAACTCCGTCTGCAGGGCCTGGAGGCTCCGGGGCGGGGCCGCTGATCTGCTCAGCTGGGGCAGGAGCGTCCTTGCTGTCCTGGGCCCTCCCGGCCTCTGCCTGTCCTGGGGGAAGCCGGATCCTCGGCTGTGTCCCGGTGCCCCGTGCTCCCCCCGCCTGCGCTGTTGGATTCGCGCTCCCAGCCGGGCAGCCCCCTCCACGGAGCCGCCGCCTGAGCCCCTCCGGGGGGAGCCTCTTCCTCTGCCGGAGCCGCCTCTGAGCTGCTCCCGGGCCGTGCAGCCCCCTCCGCGCAGAGCCTCCGCCCGAGCCCCTCCAGCTGCTCCGGGTCCCGCCGGGTCCCGCCGTGCGCGCTGCAGCCCTTAGGGAGCTCGGCGCCCTCTCCCCGGGGCGCAGGTGTCTGTTAGTGTCCCAGGGAGCCTGAGGGCATCCCCGCCCTCCTGGGTCCTGCTCCAACTCCCTGCCAGGCCTTTCTCCCCGGGAAGATTGGTGCAGCTCCTGCTTCTCTGGGATGAGGCTCTCCTGTCCTGGGGACACTCACCCCGGCCTCAGCCCGGCTCCTCGCAGGGCCCCTCCCCCTTGGATGCCTTTTATTTCTTTATTTCTTTTTTCCCGTCTTCCTACCTTGATAGAAGCGCAAACTCTTCTCACTGTAGTATTCCAGCTGTTCTCTCTTTAAATCTCAGGCCGAATTCATAGATTTTCGGGATGGTTTGAAGGTTATCTAGGTAATTTGGTGGGGACAGGTGACTTGGGGACCCTACTCTTCCGCCATCTTGCCCCTCCCCGAAAGTGCATCTTTTCTGAGACTTTGGAACTTTATATTCATTTTCTGAGTAACTCAGTTTTTGAGACCCACTCTTAATTTCATACTAATCAAAACTTGATTAAAAAAAAATCAGGCAGATATGTTATAAGAGTTGTCGGTCCACTTTCTAATGACCTGGATTCCCTTCTTCAAGGCCAAAGCCATAACTTTAATATGAAAATAAATGTTCACAGGGTTCTTACCAATGCCTATTAAGCCAGGGATGAGGCAAGAAGCAGAAAAGATCGACAGTATATTTTCATTCAATCTCTCTTAAAATAATGATGCATGCAACTTCATGTCATTACTCTTTAATGATCTTAGCCTAGTTAATAGCACAGTAATATTCCAAAAAGGAGCAGGGAATTATTTCTACATTTAATTTTCATTGCAAAAGTGAAAGGAGCTCTCTCTATTTTTTTCTGCCAGAGAAGCTGTCTGCTGCCTATGACTGCATTAGCTCTGCTACATTAGAGCTGAGCTAATGGATCAAAACCAAGTGATTAGTTTCCTACCCTTTTGAGCATTTCCAAGTACTGACTGGCTCCCAGAAACTTGGACATGGGATTTCAATGTCTACATGAAGTTGGCTTGGGTCTTTTAACCTTCCAGCAGACTTGACTTGGGAATCATTATATGTGTGTGTTCCTTTGGGTTTTGGGGTTGCACAGAATAATTAGGAAAAAGGGCTTCTGGGGAGTTTAATAGAGATCATGCATCTCCACTTGGTTTTTCAATCTTAGTCAAAAGCCCAGATAATCTGAAATGGCCTAATGCAAGGACTGACCATTCATTCATTAATCCATGCATCCATCCATTCATCGGTTACTGTTTGCCAGGCACTGTCCTAAGCCCTTGGCATGCTACACTGAATACTACAGGGACAGTTTCCTGTGTTGAAGCTCATAGCAGCAATATTTTGAGTACAGGATTTACTCAACAAAAGATGCTCTTGATTGGAACAAGTACAATTAGTAGGACCCTCTGTTCTGGGAGGAAGGAGAAAAATAAGCAGCAATCTAAATACTGACTTAGACTATAAGATGCATCCCAAGTAATATTAAATGTGGAGAAAAAAATGTGTGCCTGGAATCACAATGAGATGCCACTATATATGCAACAGAATGGCTAAAGTTAAGGAGGCTGACAATACCATGTGTTGGCAAGAATATAGGGCAACTACAACTCTCACATATTCTTGTGGGAAGGTAAAACCAATCAACCACATTGTAAAAAGTTCTAAATTTCTTATAAAACTAAACACACTAATATGCTATGACCCAGCAGTTCTGTTCCTCGGTAGATATCCAAGAGAAATGAAAGCATATGTCCACAAAAAAAACTTGTACAATAATATCAGTAGCAACTCTATTCTTAACAGCCCAAAGCTTGTTGTTCAGCAACAGGAGACTCAGTGAACAAACTTTAGTATCTTCATTCAGTGGAGTACTATTCAAAACACAAAATACTGATGCATGCAACAATGTAGATGAATGTTGCAGACATTATGCTATGTGAAATATCAAACACAAAAGGGGAGATATCACATGATTCCATTTATATGACAGTAGAACAGGCAAAACTAAGCTACTGTGGAAACTCTATCTTTGAATCAAGTAAATATTGTAGATGAAATATGTTATTGGTATCTTTCTGTCTCCCTATATAGGCCATTTTTTATTTTTTTTTAATTTTTATTTATTTATGATAGTCACAGAGAGAGAGAGAGAGGCAGAGACACAGGCAGAGGGAGAAGCAGGCTCCATGCACCGGGAGCCTGACGTGGGATTCGATCCAGGGTCTCCAGGATCGCGCCCTGGGCCAAAGGCAGGCGCCAAACCGCTGCGCCACCCAGGGATCCCATAGGCCATTTTTAAACTTTGTTGCCCACTTGTCTCCCACTTAAAGAACTGGCTATCTCTCTACTATGCCTTCTGAAAGCTCGAAGTCCTTCCCTACATCCTCTTTCACCCAATAACTGAAAAATCAACACATGTGAACTTGTTAAGGCTTTAAAATAGGTCACTGTGCATGACCCTCACACTGGGGTACTTATACTTCAATCCAATTTTTCATTTAACAGTCACTAATTGTCTTTTTTAATATTTATTTATTTATTTTAGAGAGAGAGATGAAGTGCATGAGAGTGGGGGAGGGGCAGAGGGTGAAAATCTTAAGCAGAATCCCTGCTGAGCTCGGAGCCCAAGGCTGGGCTCCATCTCAGGATCCATAAGACCTGAGACCAAACTAAGAGTCAGACACTTGGGGAGCCCAGGTGGCTCAGCGGTTTAGTGCTGCCTTCAGCCCAGGGCCTGATCCTGGAGACCCGGGATTGAGTCCCATGTCGGACGGACTCCCTGCATGGAACCTGCTTCTCCCTCTGCCTGTGTCTCTGCCTCACTCACTCTCTGTCTCTCATGAATAAATAAATAAAATCTTAAAAAAAAAAAAAGAGGGACACTTAACTGAGCCATCCAGGTGTCTCTCACTAATTACCTTTGAAATTTCCCGATGGCCTCCTCTATTCCCTCTTATTTCAATATAGTAAATACCGTGTTTTGTGCACCTTCTGTGTGCCAGCTACTATGCTAAGTACTGTCATAAATTATCATTATCACTAGAAACAACTTTGCTACCCAGTAGTAATTATCACTGCTTTACAGATGAGGAAACTAAGGAATTTTAAGTTATACACCTGTTGTATGGCAAAGCCAGCATTCAAAACCTGGCATGTCTGATCGTGAAGGTCATGCAACTCTAACAAGCAATAAAAGACAACCTTCAAGGTTCTTTTCTGTTCTAGAATCAGATTTCAGAGGGTTTAAAACAACAACAACAACAACAAAAATGCCATACTAGACATTGTTGAGCAGAGCTATTAAATTTGAGGGTCTTACTGAAACTGTGAATGAATGAGTGAATGAATGAATGAATGAATGAGTGAAAAACCTCATCGTATCTGAGGCATTACCTGCAGTAAGTCCTGCAGACGGCTGTGGTTCTGTTCCCCAAACACACCTTCATTTCTAAGCATAACACAGTGAAAAAAAGAAAAAAAAAAAGACAATCAAGGATAAATCTGGAAAAGAGCATACCAGCTGTCACCAGGAACCTGAGATCAACAGATTGTTATAGCTGAGGTTGAATTTGTTGTTTCCTGGAAGCCACAATGAAGGGGGGGAAGTCCTGTATTCATAGCACTTGCTTTCGGATAAAAGATAGCACACAAATATATCTGCAGGGCTGAGCATTTTTTTTCTGCCCCTGGACAACTTGGTAGGAATCTCCCACATTCTGACTCAAGGAACAGTAACAGGAAATAGGTTTCCTTGGCTCTTTTGTTGTTGTTATTGCTTTGTTTTTGTTTTTGTTTTTTTCACAAAGAAAGATAAGAAGGCATTGTTCAAATGGGCAGACCTTTGGGAATATCCCTTAAAGCAGTAGATTACCTTAAATGAGAGCACTGTGAAGTGTGCTGTGAGGCGGAGCATCAGGTTCACATAACTTAGTTGTATGCGGATTTCACAAATTATTGATTTAGAATTGGGAGACTCCAGGGCAGCCCCGGTGGCGCAGCGGTTTAGTGCCGCCTGCAGCCCGGGGCGTGATCCTGGAGACCCTGGATCGAGTCCCACGTCGGGCTCCCTGCATGGAGCCTGCTTCTCCCTCTGCCGTGTCTCTGCCTCTCATTCTCTCTCTGTGTCTCTATAAATAAATAAATAAAATCTTAAAAAAAAAAAGAAAAAAGAAAACATTAGAATTGGGAGACTCCAGATAAAGGACTAAGTTAACTGGTCTTTCAGTTGATGTCGGGCTGCAAATGATTCATAACTAGTTTCTGTAACAGCAATTCATGTGGCAGAAACTCGGGAGTTTTGGGTTAGAATTCATGCATTTCTCACTTGGCCCTCAAACACTGCACATGTTGCTTACCTAGGTGATCAACTACATTGGAACAATATCCCTATACTGAAACAGCACCATATGGTTTTCAAAGGCCTCCCACCTCGAGGCCTCTCTCTGCCAGCTCTCTTCATCTTTGTACAACAGACACAGAAGGCACTGTTATTTCACTTTATAGATGAGAAAACAAAAGGAAGGAGATTTGACAAAAATTAGAAACACAGTAGTCGCGGTCCCTAGAATTTGACCTTGCCCTATGCTCTGATTAGTAACAGTAATTGTAATAGTAATAATAGCAGTAATAGTAGTGATAGTCAACAGCAGCAGCAAAGTAACAGTCATAAAAACATCGCAGCTTTTAGCAAGATGCTTTGCCTCCATGGGTCAGTGATTCTCATGTCCAGTGGGAGGATAGAAGACTTCCGAAGCTCAGCAGCTCCTTCTCCTGGAGGATTTGGAAAACTAGAGCCTGTCTTTGCTGCCATTTTGTTAGTTCCTCACTACTGCTCACTGCCATAATGGCAGCACACAATGAAACAGAGAGGCTCCTACCTGGATCAATTATGTGCTCAGATTTTCTAAAACCTTCAAGGCTGCCTGCAGTGGGTGACTCACAGAAGAGGACTTGACCCTATCATTCTTGGCCAACTCCTGAGATAGGGTTTATTTAGACTCACCTGTTTTCTGACATCTCTCTCCCAATCTCTATCTCTCTCAATTTGGGATGTACCAGTGGGATTCCCAAGTGGTTTGGGGACCATCCATCCTTTATTTCTTCTCTTCCTGTGCCTTATACTGAGAAGTTTGGAGGGTTATCAGGATAAGGTAAAAAGCGTATGTCCTATGTTAGGGTTCATGAACTGTAGACATGTTCTCACCCCAAAGTGAATGAGAACTGGCTCCTTGCAACTCACACATCCAGCACAAGCTGCTATAGCCAGGCTCTGTGACTCAGCTTACAGGTCCCCCAGCTGGCTATAAACTAATCAAAACACAATGACCTTGTGTGTTACCCAACCCCCCCAAAAGCAACAACATGTCTCTACTGAATAGCACACAATTCCACAGATTTCTCTTTTCACATATGACTCAGGCTAATTATCTTCAAGCCACCAAAGGAGTTACTGAGGATTATAGATGCTGGTATTTGGGAACCAACATTACTACATACTTCAAGTTCTCCGAAGACTAATTCAGTATTTTTGAAAGAGTAGTCAGGCCATGCAGAATCCCTTATGCCTCTTCTCACATGCAGTACCGGGCTCTTTGGTGCTAGCTGGCACAGAAAAAAGTAGTCTGAGCTGCCATAAATGAGGGGAAGAAAGTTTATTGCAACTGACCACTAGAATTTCTACTTCAGCCCATGACCTGTTTTCCTTCTTCCCAAACTCTTCATTTTCTCATTATCACCAACTTGCCTTCCTCATCTCACAGGAAAAATAATGTACTTCCAAGGATGCTACAATCCAGCTCTGCCTGCCTGCGTGCTGAAATGTAGGAGCTACTACTGAAGGCACAGGGTGGGGGAGGGACAAGTTTTGCAGCCTGAAGAAAGAGAGAGTGCAAGGAGAGTCTATGGCACATCATTTACCAACCTCAAGGACTGTTCTTTAAGTGAGATGATTTATATAAAGCACCTAACACATAATAAATGCTCAATAAACATTAGACCCTTTCACTCCCCATCCCACAATCTGTCTTCTACCTGCTGATTAATTAGTAAGAGTGCTGCATATCTGAGTGATGCGCCATACAGAGCGTGGACAGTTGATTCATCATGAATAATGTAATGTCACAATCTGGACTATTTATATTCAGATGAATTGTACATAATATGCCACACATGCTAAAGAGGAACATTAATATTTAGTATTCCAAGCTAAGCCGGGATGATTAATTTGGCTTTAACTTTGTATCTTCTTTGCAGAATTTTCAATCTCCTCTCCTTTTAAAGGGACGTTATGAGAAATATAT